>NC_056759.1:6477500-6710000 GCF_018687715.1 Carya illinoinensis
GACGCTAAGAGTCTAGGTTCTTGTGAACTTAACTCTTTGTTGTTGCAGAATTTCTGCTCTTTAATCAATAATCACCCCATACCCTTGTTTTTAATAAAGAGATCTCATGCTCAGGATCAATCAATCACTATCATTATACTATAGTTACAAGCAAATCAATCTTAGATACCTGAGTTGTTACTCGTTCATGCACCGGTTTTGGTCAGGAATGTGCTGATTCACAGAGCCAAGACCGAATATGTTTGAATGATGGGTACTTTCACATCCTATGTTCTGAAAAGGAGAAGGGACCTGTATCCTTTGTTGCAACTATTTGCTAGGGTGATCAATTAAGCAAGGGCCGAATTTAATCCTTCTTAGGTTCTCTCTCTCTCTCTCTCTCTCTCTCTCTCTTTGGGGGGGGGGGGTGTGGATGGGCTACAATTTGGTATGAGTCCGCTTTTTAGGTGACTGTATTGTTAAACTAATATAAACAAAATTTAGATAATGCTTTACTTCTTATTTGCTTCTTTGCTGAATCATTTGCACTGTTGCTCATGCTTGGCAGATTTACCTTGGGAAGGTGGTGCTGTTACATCAAATTTTTCTAGGAAATGTGAGGCCCTTGCAGTTTCTGGTTTGGTTGAGTATGGGGATGAGATAGATGTGATTGCTCCAGCTGACATTCTGAAGCAGATCTTTAAAATGCCATATTCTAAGGCACGATTATCAATTGCTGTTCATCGTGTTGGACAGACTCTTGTTCTGAATACTGGGTGGGTATTTGTCTACTGCCTTAATTTCATCCCTTTAAATTTTTTCAAGATTTTTTGTTGCAAAGGAATTCTAGGAGTGAATTGTCAGTGGATGGATATGATTGAAGTTTGTCTATCCATTTGAAAATTCCTTAGAATTTCCACTCCCATAATTTTTTTTAAATGTTTAATATGCAAGGCTATCTTTACCAATTGAAATGTCTGTACTAGTTGTAATCTATTTGAACCATGCGATCAATCAAATTTTAAGTACATTTAAACAGCAATGACGTTAATTATTGTGAGTTTTTGCTCTTTGTGAATTAGATTCTCAAAATTAATTATTGTTGAGCATTGATTTTCTGAGAAATACTTAACAAAAATATTCTACTACAAAATGAGCTGTATCTTTATTTCTATTCTATTTTATCAAGTGCAGGCCTGATGTTGAAGAGGGAGAAAAGTTGATTAGAAGACACAACAATCAGTCAAAATCTGCAGATTCTTTATTTTTGAATTTTGCCATGCATTCAGTTAGAATGGAGGCTTGTGATTGTCCGCCTACTCATCATGTCCCATCACAGAAGCAATCAAATTCTTGTGTTCTTCCTGGGGGAAATAGAACTCAATTTGCGGGGAAGTGCGATAGTGTCATTCCAGATGAAGGATCCAATTGTTGTTCCGAGTACCCTCAAGTCAAACAAGATAGCATCTTTTGGGGCAGTAAGAAGAATAAGAGAAATAAGGGGCGGGATCATGACAAAAAGGCTTCACAAGTTGGCGAGAAGCCCAGGTGCTCCATGCAGGAATCTGAAAAACATAGAAGAGTTGGAAATGATGGGTTTCGAAGGGTTTTATTTTGGCAGTTTCACAACTTCCGTATGCTTTTGGGCAGTGACTTACTTCTGTTCAGTAATGAAAAATATGTTGCTGTCAGCTTGCATTTATGGGACGTTACACGACAGGTGGGGTGTGAACTTTTGAAATTTTCCATGCTTGTGTTTATACCTTTTTTTTGACGTTTTTCATCCATGTTTGACAGGTCACTCCATTAACTTGGCTTGAAGCTTGGCTTGACAATGTTATGGCAAGTGTGCCTGAGTTGGCAATCTGTTATCATCAAAATGGCGTTGTTCAAGGTTATGAGCTTCTGAAAACAGATGATATATTTCTATTGAAAGGAATCTCTGAGGATGGAACTCCTGCTTTTTATCCTTATGTAATCCAGCAAAATGGTGTTTCTGTTTTGAGGTTCCTCCAAGATAACTGCAAGCAGGATCCTGGTGCTTATTGGGTACTGTTGTGATTTATATTCACTCTCTTTAAATGTGAACTACCTTCAAATAATGAATGCTAACCATGGATTTATGCCCCGTAAGTTCAACTTGAATTTGTAAAAGCAATGTTTTCTTACATAAAATGATCTAAATCTGAATCAAATCGATCTATATGCTTGTCAGTTCTTACGTCTTAGGAAAATAAACTTCAAACTAAAATTATTGAACAAACTTTATTTCCCTAGATTAACAATGAGTAACAATCAACTCAGAAGCTTGAATGATAATTTGATTTTTTTTTTTTTTTAATAAGAAAATTTTATTAATCACGAAATTAGGCAGTTGTAGCTGATCCCCCAAGCATGTTTTTTTAAATCTCTCTCTCTCTCTCTCTCTCTCTCTCTCGTGCGCGCGCGCACACACACCCACACCCATTTGTTTTGCATACGGGTATTCTCTTTGAGTTCATAATGTGTATGTTTGATTTCAATTTCTTTTCCATCTATTTACTTTTAAATTGCCAGTGAACCTGTTATTTTTGTCCTACTTCAATTTCTGCAGCTTTATAAAAGTGCGGGGGAAGATGTAATTCAACTTTTTGATCTTTCTGTTATTCCCAAGAACCATTCCTCCGATGATAGTGATGATGCCTCAAGCTCCCTGTCTTCTCTATTGCAAAGGGGACGAAGTGATTCCTTGTATTCATTAGGGACTCTTCTGTACCGAATTGCTCACAGGCTGTCGTTTTCAATGGTGTGGAAGAGATATAACTATTTTCATTCATATGTTGTCTTGTAGCCTCTAAGTAGCTCTCACTAATTATCGATGGTTTGCTGCAGGCTTCTAACAATAGGGCCAGATGTGTGAGGTTCTTCCAAAAATGTTTGGATTTTCTTGATGAGCCAGATCATCTGGTATGCTTCCTGAATTACTTTTAAGCTAAAAATTAAACACTTCTATGTTATTACTTTCATTTTAATTAGTTGAAGTACACGTATATGTTTGCTCTTACAATTAACATTGTGCCAAACAGGTTGTACGTGCATGTGCTCATGAACAATTTGCAAGGCTCATTTTAAATTATGATGAAGAGCTGGATTTAACATCTGAATCTCTTCCTGTGGAATGCGAAGTTACAGTCATTGATGCCGAGGAAGAATCTTTGGACTTTGTAGGTGATAATTCAGAATCAGTTGGGCATGAAAAGGTCTCCTCTTTAGTTGCTGAGGATAAACCATACGAGGATGGACAAAGTTTTCAAGATTTAGAATCAGAGACTTCTGTCAAGATGACGTTGGAGGCATATTTATCTGCTTCTGAAAAATTGATAGAAGTAGGTGACACGGAATTAACAGATCCAGGAGCTGTGACAAGTTCCAGTGACAATGAAAGCTCCGCTTTGTGCAAGGTGGCACCAACACCAGTTCAAACTGTTGTTGACCCCATATCCTCTAAGTTAGCTGCAGTACATCATGTTTCTCAAGCTATCAAGTCTCTCAGATGGATGCGCCAACTGCAGAGCACTGAGCCACAGCTGGTGGGCAAAAGCGGTGGAACTAAAGATGCACTGCCTTCGTCTACGAATTTTTCTGTTTGTGCATGTGGTGATGCTGACTGCATTGAAGTTTGTGACATTCGGGAATGGCTTCCAACATTAAAACTGGATCATAAGTTGTGGAAACTTGTTCTTTTGCTTGGAGAATCTTATTTGGCACTTGGTCAAGCTTATAAGGAGGATGGCCAGTTGCATCAGGCATTAAAGGTGGTAGAATTGGCATGTTCTACTTATGGATCAATGCCTCAGCATCTTGAAGATACAAGGTTCATTTCTTCAATGATCAGTTGCTCATCATTGCAGAAGAAATTCAGTGAAAGAAATGAAAAGGCAAGATTATATGGTGGTGATATGACGGATGAGAAATCCAGCTCCACAGATGATTCTCTTACTCTTGAGCAATACTCTTCCACTTACCTCTTCTGGGCCAGGGTGTGGACACTGGTTGGAGATGTTTATGTTGAGTTCCATGCGGTACATGGTAAAGAGATCTCAATGCATGCAGAGAGGAAATCCAATACTAGAGAGTTGAGAATCTCTTCTGAGGTAGTGAAGGAAGTCAAAAGGCTCAAGAAGCAGCTGGGCCAGCGTGGCCAGAATTGCAGCTCATGCTCCTTGGTAAATTGCAGCTGCCAGAGTGACAGGGCAAGCAGTGGCAGCAGTGCAAGCAGTAGCAATGCAGATATGCGCTCTGTAGGTTATGGCAGAAAACAGTCAAAGAAAGTTTATTCAAAGAACACATCCTGCTCCCTTTTGGGAGACCCTGAAGATGGGCATGTTCATCACCGGATGGACAATACTAAGACTTTTGATGGTGGGCATTTACAGCACAACGGAAACGATGAAAGCCTAAAAGAAGTTCCTTATACTGATAATGCTAATCTTGGGCTACAATCTTTGGGAACTAATACTAAAAAAGTTGACGGTTTTCTGGAGATACATGGTACAGGATCCACAGTTGCCTCACAAACTGAAATGTCTTCCAGAGAAACACCCAAAGTGAAAAATGGTGGAATATTTAAGTACCTTGGGGGTCCTGTAGTCAGAGATGCAGAGCATAATCTTTTAACTGCCCTAACCTGTTATGAAGAAGCTACAAAGGCGCTGGGTGGATTTCCATCGGATTCAGCAGAACTACAATCTGTAGTCAAGAAGAAAGGGTGGGTTTTTAATGAACTGGGTCGTAACAGGCTTGAAAGAAGAGAATTGAACAAAGCTGAAGTTGCTTTTGCAGATGCCATAAATGCATTCAGGGAAGTCTCTGATCACACCAACATTATATTAATTAATTGTAATTTGGGCCATGGCAGACGTGCATTGGCTGAAGAGATGGTATCAAAGATTGAGGATCTCAAAGTACATGCACTCTTCCATAATGCGTACAACCAAGCATTGGAGAATGCCAAACTAGAATATACTGAATCACTGAGATATTACGGGGCAGCGAAGTCAGAACTGATACTTGTTGCTGAAGGGGATGAATCAGTGACAAGTGCCTTGAGGAACGAGGTACAGACTCAGTTTGCACATACATATCTGAGGCTTGGCATGCTTTTGGCAAAAGAAGATGTAACTACAGAAGTTTTTGAAAATGGAGCCTTGGAAGGTAAATCTGTAGGTTATACCAATTCCAGTGACAGGAAAGCGAGGAAAGAATCAAGAAAGCATGAGATTTCAGCTAATGATGCCATACGGGTGGCACTGTCTGTGTATGAATCGCTAGGTGAATTGCGCAAACAGGAAGCTGCATTTGCTTATTTTCAGCTGGCTTGCTACCAAAGGGAGTGTTGTTTGAAATTTTTGAAGTCAGATCAGAAGAATAGCAACTTTTCCAAAGGTGAAAACAGCATTCTTCAACGGGTCAAGCAGTATGCTTCCTTGGCCGAGAGAAACTGGCACAGAGCCATAGATTTTTATGGCCCACAAACGCATCCCACTATGTACCTGACTATTCTCATAGAAGGATCGGCTCTTTCATTAACCCTTTTCGACTTTTTTCACTCAAATGCAGTATGTTCTTGGACTTCTCTACTTATAAAAAAATGTTCTTGGACTTCTCTATTTCTGGTCTGCTTAGCACTGTTACTAATATATTGCATTTGTTTTATAGATGCTGGAATCAGCTCTGTCTCGCATGCTTGAAGGACGTTATGTATCAGATAAGGATTCAGACTCTTTCAGAACAGACCATCCTGATACACATGCAAAATTTTGGAGACAGTTGCAGATGCTTTTGAAGAAAATGTTGGCCGTGACAATTTCAGGAAGTGCAAACAAATCATCGCCAGTCTCTCAAACAAATCCCGTATCCAATAGGTCTGGAGAAGCTGGAAAGCTCAGGGAGCTTTACAAAATGTCTCTGATGTCCACCGACATGAGTGAATTGCATGCTATGCACACATTGTGGACATCATAATCAGAAATTTGACTCTTAACAGTTCCTGGTTTTAAATATTTTCCATCTCAAGGAGAAAGTTCGCATGGGTTGTACACTTGTACTAAATATAGAGTAGGATCCTCTCTTTTTCACTGTCTATATCATAGAGGAAGATTTGAGAGGATGAAATTGACAACACTTGAAGATATTCATCAGGTGAAATGAACATAAACTTGCTAGCAAACGTTGTATTGTGAAGGGACCCAAATTTATGAGATAGAAGTAGCCATGCATACGCCTTATTATAACATAAAGATTATTAGATGAAGCGCAATGACCAGCAAAACCTGACAATCCTACCCAACCCAATATTGCTTTCACTTATTTAATAAGCTTAATACGCCACAGATCCAACTGCTATTTATTGAGGGAAACTTGTCTGATATATTTGAGAGCTTCCACCAGCTTTTCACGAGGGTACGTTGCCTCTTTCACCACAGGTATCTCATTCAGAGCTTTCAGCCAAGAAAATAACAATGGAGTCTTTTCTGTGTCTATAAACTTAAAACCAAGGACCTCTTCCTGAACCTCATGAGGGCCGAAGCAGGTTACAACCATAATGTCCAGGAGTCCTACGGTCTCGTGGTTCATGGAGGTTGGAATCCCCTCTGGAAAAATCTTCTTAATTTCCTCTTCCAATACCTTTAATTTATCAAGCAGTTCCTTGATGACTTTCTGTTGTGCTTCTCCTTCGGATTTGAGCACCGAGATCATTGTCTCAAACAACTGCACGGCATGCAGCTACAAGCATTAGTTCTTGAAACAGACTGAAGTTTTACTACTTTTTTAAATGGAAGATTGTTCATTGAATTGAGTTAAATATTCAAACAGAAAGCAGCTTGTAATTATGAACAAGGATAGAATAAAGATGCAAACATCTATGTAAAAAGGGCTGGAATTTAAGGTTGCTAGAATATATCAATCTGACCTGTTTCTGGACAAAGCTAGCCCAAAAGCGAACTTGTGCTCTTTCATAGGGATCTCGTGGCAAAAGTGGAGGACCATTTTTCCAGGTTTCATCAATATATTCGAGGATGACAGACGACTCAACAATGGGTTTACCATTATGAACAAGGATAGGAACCATTTTATGAACGGGATTGTACTTCAGAAGCTGTGGGGATTTGTTCTTCATGTCTTCTTCCACATACTCATAAGGAATGCCTTTGATTTTGAGGGCCAGCTCCACCCTCTTAACGTAGGAACTAAGCCATAATCCATGCAGCGTAACTTTGTTTTCCTCAGCCATCTCTCTCTTTTTGCTTAATTCTTTCTCTTGGATACTGAAGTCCAACGCAACTTGATCAAGCTTTATATATAGCACTTGCTGGTAAACTTCAACCATTTGATTGTCAAACTTGCTTGGGGACAAAGAAAATAAATGAAAATAAAAAATACAAGTACTTATTCGTCATGGATTACTTCAGCCTACCCATAATTAATAAAAGCAAGTACCCTTTCAGTTCTTCAAGTGGTGTATATATATATACACATATATATGTCCTAAAATTGTTCCAATTATTTGAAAGGAAATACTTTAACTTTAAAGAGATTATACAAAACTAATCTTACAAACTAATGTGACTTGATGTAGTTTATCAGATTGTAAAGTTACTTTTATTATAAAATAGATCTAATTAGGAGTACTACCCGCCCCTTAGGGGCTGTGGGCACCCCTTCCCCGCCCCCGCATGAGCAGGGGTGGGAATTTTTTCCCAGTAATCCTCCCCCGTCTATGCTGGGACAAGGTACCCCATTCACTACACGGGATGCGAGGGTGGACTTCCATCCGTCTGCTCCTTGCCCCCCACCTCCCCAGGCTCCCCCAATCAATTACAACAAATCCAAACACCAGAACAAGTTACAAAGATCAAGACAGATTCATCTACCTCGCCACCTCGGTGTCTGTTAGAACAATGAACAAAGTCACAAACTCAGATCAACATCTACTACGGCGTTTGTTACTTTTATGGCAAACAAAATCGATCCCTCTCTACTGATGTCTATTACTTTCCTGGCAAACGAGATCGAGAGAGTTCAGGATGAGAGAGATCGAGACGAGAGATTGAGAGAGCTCAAGAGAGTTTGGGAAACTGAGTTTTGGGGGGGGGGGGTGTTGGCCTTATACATGTGGGGGTGGGGCAGAGGATTTAAGGAGCGGGGCGGAGCCTCCTTTGTCCCCCGCCTCCACAACACCTCTTTCATACGGGATAGGTGGCCTTGCCCCCATATGTGCGGAGCGGATTCCCAGCCCCACCCAGGCGAAAGTGAGGCGAATGGGGTGGTGCAGCGGGCACCCGCTGTCTATTATTAGATCTAACAGATAAAATGAAGTCACGTCAATTTATGAGATTATTTTATGTAATTCTTTTGTAGATGTTGCATGACACTTATTTGAAGTTAATCCAAATTCTCATTGACTAAATAATGAATCTTGTTATCCAAGAATATTTGGGTAACTGGGTCAACCATGTTCATATATATCTATATACATACAATATTATATATACACACATGACACACACATATATCCTTTTGCATTTTAAAAAGTACTAATTAATCCATGTGAAAGTTGAATTAATGTTTGGGTTTGAACAGATCAGAATCCAATAATCCAATCATCAAAGTTCATTCATTATTTATTCAAAGGGAAGAAAACACAATAAGGTAGTACTTTGCTGCATGCCAAGCTTCAAATCTTGGTGTAGCTCATCTACTTTTTTGCCAATTTATTTTTATAGAGTAACTCTAGATATGTATAAGTTGTGTAAGAGTAGTAAAATAAAGATAAGATTCATCGTTAAAAAATTAATTTTTTATATAAATTCTATATTTATTCAATTTTTTTTAAAAATATTCAATAAATATTATTTCTCATTGTTATTCAATTATACCATCTCTGTTAAAAGAAGCAGATTCTCCTCGGTAGCAACAACGTTAAACTGTACGGTACAATAATGCTATGCGTATCGATGAATGATATCATAGTAGATCTCGATTCTTTTTTCTTTTTTATTTTTTATTTTTTATTTTTTATTGTTGAATGATGAATGAATTATTTTTTATTTTCTATTGTTGAATGATTATACATTTAGTTATTCTACTCAAAACTTATTTTCATATTAGATTATCAATCTATTAGTCAAAATAATAATAAAATATTATAAATTTAATAATTTTTTTTTTAATTTTTTTCTATTAATTTTTTTTTCTAAATTAAAAGCTTATATGAAAATAGATTTTTATTTTTTCTTAAATAAAATGGAGAAATAATACACGAAGAAGAATGATAATGAGGAGGGAAAATAGAGGGAGGACATTGTACAAAGATATTGTTTTTTATTCATTTAGATGTGAAACAGTAACAATTAAATTTAGTTACAAATCTTAATTTTATTGTAACTAAAAGTCAAAAATTTTGAACTTGGATAATTTAATGTAGAACATTTTTAAGTTCTATTAACTAAATTTCTTATTGAATTTACATTTGCATAATCTAACGAGGATGCTCTAACAAGAAAAAGGGTAGTGCTACGGTTTGACACATTGTTCCGATAAGTGTAATTCCTTTTTTTTTTTCTTTTTCTCTATTTTTCATGCATTTTTTTAATTTTTTAAAATACTTTTTTATAAAAAATTTACAATATCATTAAAAAAATATTTATTTATATATTAAATACTTCTTTAAATATTAAATTAAAAAATCATTTGGGATCCATTGTCGGGACCATAATATTTTCTTTATGCAAAATTACGTGAATAATTGTTTATAAGAAAATACCTAAAACGCATCCTATTAAAAATAAAATAAAAAACTCTTTACTTTTTGTTTTAGAAATTTTTGTATTCTAAAACTTCAATAACCCATTAACCCTTATAAATGTAATTAAAAGAAATAAAAGGATCTCACTCTTTAAGGTTAAAGACTACTTTCCAAAAACAATATTATATTAAACAATTTAAAACCGAATATTATGGGTATATCTCTCCTAAATCCTATTTATAAAAATACTTCGAGATAAATAATCATAAAAGTGTTTATGATGAAATCATCATCTCAATTCTCATCATTTTATAATAAAATATTAGATGATTGTAAACTATTTATTATATGAGAAATGATAGTTGAAATTGTAACTGTGCAAGTGTCGTGTAATCACTTTGAAAAAAAATAAATATGAGATTCATACGAAAAAAAATTAATTTTTTAATAGTAGACCCCACTTTTTTTCAAAATAACTGCACGACGTTTGTACACTCTATGACTGTACGTAGCATTCTATATTATATTTCACTTATGAACTTATCATTTGATATCATATCATGAAATGATGAGAAGATGATGAATATATTTTTTTAATCCATTTTTCTAAGAAACTATTTCATATTTATAATTTATATATATATATTCTATTATAATAAGTGGTTATCTAACTGCTACAATAATTTTTCTTATTTTCTCGTTAACTTTTCTTGTTTTTTCATTAACTTTTATTTTTCCATTAACTTTTATTGTTTTGCATTGGGAGAAGAGAAAGATGGATGGATGCATATGGTTAAAGTTAAGAAAAAATATCTCTTCAATCGAAGCCTTCTCTATTTGATGGCTAATGGGTAATAAAAAATAATAAAAAAATCTTTAAGGATCTCATAAACACGTTCTCCTATACATCAGGTCTACATGCTTTCTAATCACCATTTTTTTAAATTAAATATGCTATTATTCTTTCAAAATTATAATTTTTAGATGAAGGTAGTTGCTAGATAAGTAGATCGAAAGTGTACTATATGCAATTTTTTCTTTCAAAGTTAATCAATATGTGTGTTGAATGTGTAATGCAGAAAAGAGGCAGGCAGTAAAATGGACAAGAGTGAAAGCTGACCCACTTTCTCTATACTACTAATTAATAATACTCATGAAGTTAACGACAATTTATCTCATAATTAAGCAAACATTTTCAATAATTAAAGAATTAATTTGAATAAAAAACTTATTAAAGAATTAGGTCACATTTTTTTTTATGTCCGTAATGTGATGTACAATTGTGATCTCTTAAAAATATATTAATTTGGAATAATTGAAATAGTCTGGTAAGTAAAAGAAATAATATATAATCTATTCAACTTTTAATCAAATTAAAAAGTTAAAATATAAATAAAATTTTTGAGATAAAAAGTAATTTGATTCATTAAAGTTGATTAGACTAGCTTATATATGTGACAAATTTTGTCGAGAAATATTATTGGTTTTTATTAGGTTTTAAGGTTTTGTGATTTCTCCATAAATTCATACATATAATTAATATTAGAACTAATTAGTTTTGGCATTCAATAGAAATCAATATAGAATTCATGTATGTGCATGACATTTATTCATGATGTATACGTGATCAACATCTATAACCGCAAATGTTGTTAATATGTAGATGTAACTTTTTATTTCCTTATATTTCTTGTCTTCCACATGGAGAAAAAATGAAGGGAAATTGAGATAAATGTCGAAAACATTCAATTGAACATATGTGTTCTATTCTTAAACTTGAAAATATGTTTTCACGAAAATAATTTCACTCAACTACTCCACCAAGATGCTCAAATTTAGAAAATTTAGCTACCAACGTCCTAATACAAATATTTTTGTATAGTTGGTATGTATTATTTAATATCAGTAGATCATTTAAAAAATGTGTATTTGCATATTATTTTGTTTATGGATTTGATTATCTGTGATTTTTGTTTGTTAGATGCATATTTATTATTACTAGTCATATATGTACATTTGTTTTTTTATTTTCTCAATTCAAAATCACATTTTCGTTTATAATTTACAATAATTTTAATTAAACTTAAATCAATAACTAATTCTCACAATCTATCTAATTTCTGTAGTATTATTTAATTTTATGATGGGCAGAACTTTGAATACATTTACCTGTACTAACATATATATTATATCTCTCTCACAATACTTTTGTTTTGTAGATGTTGGCTTTCTAGGTCTTAATTTATAGACGTAATGATTAAGAGAAATTGATATGCTTTTGATTTTAAAGTAGTGAGTATATCTTTTTTATATATTTTGTTCAAAAATAAGAGAAAAGGGTGAGAGATAATTTGATCTCACAGTCTATAATTTGTATTGATTTAATATGTTTTGAATTTTTTCCATTTATATTATTTACTTTTTTATTGAACATACACAATGATTAAATTCATATCATATAGGAGCATTTGCTATATTTAGACCTCATTTGGATTAGAAAGTGATCTCATCTTATTTTATCATTACAATTTTTTTAAATTTTCACACAAAATATAATAAACAATTCAATTTTTTCGAATTTTAATTCAATTTTTTTAAATATCAAAATAATAATAATATTTTATTAATTTTTATCTTTTATCTAAAATCCTTATATATGATCTCATCTCTAGAGAATATTACAACATAGATTTTACAAAGATTATTCAAAGATTATTCAACTTAAGTGCATTAATTATGTAAAAAATCATATTATTTTTATTAAAAATCTTATCTTACCTAATTAGTCAAACCTACTTTTCACGTTACTCCGACAAAGTCTGTGCATATTTATATATATATATATATGTGTGTGTGTATGTAATAATGGGGGTGCCCAATGCCCATTGCCCACTGCCCATTCTATCTTGAAATCTTCCACCCTAGATATGTCCTGTCCTCCCCCACCAATAAAACCAGCCCCCAGATTTACGTCTCAAATTCCCACCGTCTTCCTTCTTTTTGACTAAAAAATTCAAATCATTTTTATAAAGAAGAATGACGGAGATAGGAAAAGCAGTACTTTAGTAAATTAGTCGGGATAGCGACCGTCGCCATTAGAGAAAACTGGTGTGAACAACAGTCTTTTTCTTTTGACCTTTTCTTTGATTCAGAATCAAGAATTGCAAAAAAGAAAGAGCGAATCCAAGAAACATTCTCACGAAGATAGAGAGAGGTGGAGGATCCAAGTCTGAGAAATAGAAAATAAAGAGACAAAAATAAGAGGCTGGGGCCATGAAGAAGCAGAGCATGGTATCACAATCGACGACTACAAAGCCTGCGACCACGGTGTTGCCGTATCAGACCCCAAGGCTGAGAGAACATTATCTTATTGGGAAGAAGCTGGGCCAAGGTCAATTTGGGACCACCTACCTCTGTACCCACAAGTCCACGGATGCTCACTACGCCTGTAAGTCTATCCCCAAGAGAAAACTCCTATGCAAGGAAGACTACGACGATGTTTGGAGGGAGATTCAGATCATGCACCACCTCTCTGAGCACCCACATGTGGTACGGATCGAAGGGACTTATGAGGACTCGGTGTTCGTTCACTTAGTTATGGAGTTGTGCGCTGGGGGTGAGTTGTTCGATAGGATTGTGCAGAAAGGGCATTACAGTGAGAGAGAGGCGGTGAAGCTAATAACGACTATTGTTGGAGTGGTGGAGTCTTGTCACTCCCTTGGGGTCATGCATAGGGATCTCAAGCCCGAGAATTTCTTGTTTGATAGTCCTGGTGACGATGCCAAGCTCAAGACCACCGATTTTGGCTTGTCTATATTCTACAAGCCAGGTTGGTTTCTTGGTTTCCTTCGTTTTTCTTGGTTTTCGTTGGAAATGGTGGTTTGTATTTCCGTACCTTTCTTTGGCTGCCCCGGCGGTTGATGAGTACTTTTCAGTTTGCGTTATCTATTCATTGTTTATGAATTTGGTGGATGTTTAAACTGTTCTGTCGTGTTTCTGATGGATGTTGAAGTGGACATGGAGATTTTAATTAAATGTAGTAGTTGAACGTTTCTTGATTGCTTACTGAGATGATATCTGTGCTAATTTACTGTCTACATCTGGAAGTTGTTTCGATATTTCTCCCATATAAATTTTTATTTTATTTTTGGGATCTTCTGGCGGGGGTTTGCTAAACTTGTTAGAATGGACTATAACCATTGGCATGAGTACATGTGGCGGAAATAAACTGTCTGGCGAGTAGTCTAATGATGCGAAAACCTATGGGTTACCTCACTGATTTAAGCCTTCAATTTTTTTTTTTTTTTGATAAGTAATAAAAGAATTTTATTAATAAGTAAATAGGCATAACCCAAGTAGACATGAAGTATACAAGAGTAAGCACCTAAATACAAGCTAGGAACTAGAAAAGGCTAAAAGCAAATCATGAAGATTATCTCCATTCAATACAAGAGCCAGACAGGTTTGGGGAGTGAGATGAGAATTTTTAGTTTTAGATGAAAGTTTAAAATATGATTTTTAATATTATTATTGTTTTGAGATTTGAAAAAGTTGAATTAGAATTTGAAAAAGTTAAATTGTTTATTATATTTTGTGTGGAAATTTGAAAAAGTTGTAATGATGAAATGAGATGAGATGAAAATTTTATATCTCATCCCATGCCCCAAACCTACCGAGTCTCCAAGTTCTCCCATCAAGCATTCTCTATCTGCACCACCCATTTCTTTCCAACCATAAGCACCACATCAAACACGAAGGAATCATCTTCAATATGGCAACTCCACTTAAAACCTTGCCAACGTGCAAAAAGATCCACTACTTGCTTAGGCATCACCCAAGCAATACCCATCTTGACTCCTACTAAAAATCTCATCCTACAAAGTCCTAGCCACCTCACAATGAAGAAATAGATAGTAAACAAATTCGCCATCTTTCTTACACATGAAGCATCAATCTGCAACAAATAATCCACTCTTTCTCAAATTATCTGTGGTCAAAATTTTTCCAAAGGATACCAACCAACAGAGAAATGCCACCTTACTAGGCACCTTAGATCTCTAAATGCATTTCCAGGGGTATTTATTGACACAATGACAGGTTAACGCCTTATAAAAGGTGCAAACCGAAAATCTGGAATTTCCAGCATGAATCCACAGCAGACTATCCCTCCCTTCCTTGAAGAATCTTTATAGACGACATTCACTTCCCAGTCATGCACATCTCTAATAAATTGACATTCCATTGAAGTTATTTAAAAAAATAAAGAAATCAGCCACTGCAGCGTCTTGATCTCTAGCAATCCTAAAGAGGGAGGGATAAACATTCTTTAGAGCCGAATTCCCACACCAAATATCATGCCAAAAATTAATCCTTGTCCCATCACCCACCTTGTATTTAAAATGATTGACAAATTCCCCCCAACCCATCCTAATAGACTTCCACAAACCCACCCCCTACACTCCTTTGACTTTGTTAGAACACCAACTCCCCCACATCCTTTCACATTTAACATCAACAATATTTCTCCCTAATGCATCCCTCTCAAGATGATCCTCCAAAGCCATTTCCCAAGAAGAGTTTTGTTGAAGAGCCTCAAATTTTGCACCCCCACTCCTTCACAAGAAACCAGTGAGCAAACTTTTTTTTTTTTCTTATAAATGATTACGTGCATGTTTGGGATTGCGATAAAAAATATAGCTTATAACTTTAGGACTTATAGCTTATAGCTTAAATAATAAGCTCTATATTTCAAAAGTTGTTTACTGTTTGATAAACATGTATCTAAAACACTTTTAAAATTAGTTGCATTAATTTTTTAAAAATATATAGTTATTTGCAGGAGCTTTTCGATAAAAGCTTCAGTTTGGTGCTTTTTAAAAAAGTAGACTTTCAGCTTTTTTAGGTAATTAAACCACTTTTTATAAATTTACCAAACATATCATTTTTTCTTTAAAAGAGCTTTTAAACAGTTAAAAGCACTTTTTAAGCTTTCAAACTCAATCCCAAACAGGCTTTACAACTAACCAAGTGAAACTTTCTTTCCTCCCCATTACCTCCCCACAAAAAATTCCGAAAAATCCTTTCAATTCTATTAGCCACCTGGCAAAGGAAAAAGAGAAAGGAAATATGTAGGAATATCAAACAAATATAGCTTTTTCGAACCAGTCAATCTCCCCTCAATCTTCTTGATCACACCCTCCCAAATCATCAGAGATTTGTGAGAAGCGCCCAAAGGAAGACCAAGATATCTCATAGGTAACAAGGCTACCTTACACCCCAAGATATTAGCCAAATCCAAAATATTCAAAACAGAGCCCACTGGAACAATTTCAGACTTAAGTGTTCAATTTTATGTACTTTTATGCAACATTGTGATTTTCCACGATTCTCAGATGGCAGGCCGGTCTTCAAATGGTCTTGTTTTGATGTGAATTGCTGGTTACTTCCACTAATGCTACTGTTTTCTTCCAGGAGAAGCTTTTCATGATGTAGTTGGAAGTCCCTATTACGTTGCACCTGAGGTTTTGAAAAAGCATTATGGACCTGAAGCAGATGTATGGAGTGCTGGTGTTATCCTTTACATCTTACTAAGTGGTGTTCCACCTTTTTGGGCTGGTAGTCATCTTGATGAGCTAAGATATTTTATACTTTTTAGTTGTGGCTATATTACTGACAGTTGTACTCTGCTCTGCATCCATTAGTGCAACACCCCGTTCCCTGATCCTAATGTGACAATTATACCTGAGTTGTACCTATTTTGTCCAATTACTTGCAGAAACTGAAACAGGAATCTTTAGACAGATTTTACAAGGAAAATTAGACTTTGAATCTGCACCATGGCCTAGCATTTCAGAAAGTGCAAAAGATTTGATCAGAAAGATGCTTGAGAGGGACCCAACAAAAAGAATCTCTGCCCATGAAGTGCTATGTGAGTTTTTCATTCCTGATATAATTGGTGCGCTGCTTGTAGAAATAGAAGTATCTGATGTCCTAGATTTTCTAGTGCTCTTGTATCTGAGTAAGCAATAACGACAAAGTTTGTGCGCAGGTCACCCATGGATTGTAGATGACACAGTTGCTCCAGACAAACCTCTAGGTTCTGCAGTTTTGTCACGGCTGAAGCAGTTCTCAGCAATGAATAAACTTAAAAAGATGGCTTTGCGGGTATATTTCTTTTCCCCCACAATACTTATTCCATTTATGTTTTCAAATAGATTTCTATCTCAGAATATATTATCAAACTGAACTTTCTTTCCTTAAGCAATCAAGAGTTTTATTAGTGAAAGCAGTAAGCTTAGCCCATGTATACAGGACATATACAAAAGATACATTTAAGTAGGACTAACTTCTGATACAAGAAAATCATGAGCACTTAGTCCGTTAAAGTCTATCACAATTGCCTAGAGGAACCAAGAGTTAAAAAAAGAAAGTTTTAAGTTCGTCTATTCTCCACTCATGATGAAATTTGTATTGTTCTTTCCCTCCAAATACTCCACAATATGCAAATAAGAACCATGTTCTATAGTGCTACAATTTTTTTATCACACCCCTCTAGCTAGCTGGAAAGTCAACCAACCTTCTAGGCCTTACCCATGCTAAACCCACTCTACCACGTAAGTCATTCCATAAGGTCCTTTGCAATCTCCTAGTAGACTATAGTAGTAGATGATATATAGTTTCACCATCCTTTTTGCACAAACAACACCAGTCTACCACAATGATCCAATGTTTCTTTAGGTTATCAATGTTCAGGATCTTTCCTAAGAAAACAGTCCAAACAAAGAAAGCTGCTTTTAGGTGCCTTTGTCTTCCAATATATTTCTTTAAGGAAATGGGTTAGTGTCTTGGATAGCGAGGGCTTGGTAAAATGAATGAACAGTGAGTTTCCCTTTTTGAGAAGGGCACCAAAGGACTTGATTACCTTTTCCAATTCTCACTCTTGTGGAGTAAAATAGACTAAGAAACTTTGAGAAGACATCAACATACCACTCTTGTACTGCTCTGGAAAAGCTGACCTTCCATCGGGGAGAGCCACTGGAAAACTCCAAAAGATCAACTATTGAGGCATCCTATGCCCGCGCAACCCCATACACTTCTGGAAAGACTTCCCTTTCAACCTGCATAACATCAAAATTGGATGACCAAATCTAAGCATCACAGAAAAAATATCATAATACACAAATGTCAAAGTACGTAATTTAGTCCCAATTTATCAGGTCTGCTGAATGAGTCTTTTTATGCCACTTGTCTCTCCCTATCAGGAGCCTGTTTCTCCATTTATCTATTGAGCAATCATTTTTACCGTATAATTTTTTCTCACACCTATATGAAATATAGATGAGTTAGATATTAACTTGTTTCCTTCGGGACTGAAGTGTGTCAAAGTTAAAATGCTCTTGTTTATTTTTCTGTGTCCAGTGACACGAATATGAAGGCAATTTCCACACTTTGCACTGCTCTTTGTATTTTTAATATTTACAATTCTGTTTCTTAGTGGCCACTTCTTATTTTTCCCAGTATCTATGTAAGCAATTCGTTCATTTTTTGATTTGGGAAATCTAATTTTCAGGTCATAGCAGAAAGACTTTCAGAGGAAGAAATTGGTGGTCTGAAAGAGTTGTTCAAAATGATTGACACAGACAATAGTGGGACTATAACATTTGAGGAGCTTAAAGAGGGTTTGAAAAGAGTGGGCACTGAACTAATGGAATCTGAGATCAAGTCTCTGATGGAAGCGGTAAATTGATTGTCATAAACCCTGACTAGACAATAATTTAGTTTCACCCTTGTTCCACTTTATTTAATATATTAGTTGTTATAATGTAAATGAATTGGTTCGGCAGGCTGATATAGACAACAATGGATCAATAGACTATGGCGAGTTTCTGGCTGCTACTTTGCACATGAATAAGATGGAGAGAGAGGAAAATCTGATAGCAGCCTTCTCCTATTTTGACAAAGATAGTAGTGGTTACATCACCATTGATGAGCTTCAACAAGCTTGCAAAGAGTTTGGTCTAGGTGATGTCCATCTAGACGACATTATCAAAGAAATTGATCAAGACAACGTAAGCATCTCTGGTTACATTCATTCTTCATATTAAAACTTTCTGTTTTCCCATTCAATTTTTTTTTTTTTTTGGCACCGGGTGTCCTGGAACAATGTCCCGACTAATCCCTTTCCATTCAAAATTCTTAGGCTGTTCATGGTTAACCTAATGTGTATCCTCAATAAAGATCATCATCATTACTTATCTTCACTTTGATTTATTCGATTCCAGAGTTTCTTTTGCTCATAGAAATTATCTTGGCATCATTAAAAAAATATAATTTATTGCAGTTTCTTGTGGGATCAACGGTTATGCACTTACTAGTAGAAATCTTCACCTGATCTAAAATTCCTGGATTGCTTCATATGCTTAGAGTTGTTTTATTAAATCAGCAAGGATCCAATTTGATATTTGCAGTTTTTTTTTATAAGGAAAACAACATAGGAAGGGGTAACCGGAGAGTCTCTTTACCTACCTAGGTGAGACCAGAGTGCCACCTTACCTGCTGGGTTATCCAGCAAGTGCCTAGACAAGTCCATGACGTGGGAATGAGTGCAGGATATCTGCAGGCTCTCCCTTAAAACAGTTCAAGTTGTATTCTAGCCTAGCCTCAGAAGGGCATAATGGTAGCAAACGGATGGGCAGGTGTAATGCGTGCAGGTCTTATCCCCCTTGCATTATTGTCCATGAAGACACAAACCCAAGATATTGAGTTATTGGCTGGAGCTACTTCACAGCCAATTGTGCCTCATGTGCACTGTGCATGAGAATATCTAAATTATTTTTAATCTGTTTCACATTTTCTTATAGAAAATAGTTGGAATTGATTTTTTTTTTTTTTTTCCCAGTGACTTGTTGCTTTCTCACCAGCGGTAAGTATTTCTGTCACTAGAGGCCAGAGCACCGTTGAAGTAGATTAATGATTCCTTTTTTCCTTCTAACCATGGTGTTGATGTAAATTTAACGTGAAGTATCCCCCACTTGATGATATTTTTACAATGACTACCCTACCTTACCCTTTACGTTTTTGCGTTATATTCATGACTCCTAATATTTATATTGAATAGATCAGAACATAAAATAATCATATTACATAAAAACTTTTATACTGACCTTTATCACTTTCCAGGATGGCCGTATAGATTATGGAGAGTTTGCAGCAATGATGAGGACGGGAGATGGAGGAGTTGGGAGGAGCAGAACAATAAGAAGCAATTTGACCTTTAATTTGGCTGATGCCTTTGGACTAAAAGACACAACCCAAGATTAACCAAAATCAATTACTTTTGTAGTTTCAACGGGAGTGATTTATGTTAACTGTAGTCTGTAGCAGCAGCTCCCTTTTTTCTCTTTGGGTGAGAATAATTTTTCTTGGAAAAGCCAAGCGACTGTGTAGACAGAACAGCAGGGTTAACTAATACCCAAACCGAAAGTCAGCTGGAATCTTGTTTACAACATAACCAAGAGTTGCATGAACAACAGAAAGCTTTCATGATCTGGTAGTCCTCCAGTTTTCTGATCATTTTACCTGCAGTCAGAGATCAACTGCTACTACATACATGGTTGACTGCTAAAATTCAAGAAGCAGCTTCATCGAAATTGATGTTCAACGTATATACCAACATGGATTTTGATGCTACGTTGTTGTGTAACCTCAGGCTGTGTCTTTTTCACAACATTAGTTTGTCATTTAGCACTCAACAATGGTTTTAACAGAACCTATACTTTTGTTAACATCCATCCATTGATCGGTGAAATGTACGAATTATTTGAGACCCAAAAACAGTTTTTGAAAAGGTTATATGTGCAGCAAAGCAAGTTTCTGTAGCAACGATTATTGATTATGAACATGGACAACCATTTTAATCCAAAAGTGAGTGGCTACTTGAACTACCACCAAGGTGGTAGCCCAATTGGCAAATGTTAGGGTATTGTTCTTTCCTCCATTGCTTGAGGTCATATGTTTGAAACGGATTGTGTTAGTAAAACTTGTGAACCAATCTTTGGGACTTTTGCATGCTATTACCTTGGAGGTGTTGCAATGACGGGTTACTCTACCCGAGATCAGTAGCTATGGCTCAAATAAAATATGTTGCAATAAGTGGGCGCTCGTACGGTCAGGTTTAGAGGAGAAGCTACATTGGTTGCCCCTAATACCTTGGTGGGGTTGCAGTGACGGGCTACTCCATCCAAGATCAGTAGTTATGGCTCAAACCGAATATGTTGTAGTGAGTGAGCGTTATAATCACGCTCAGAGGAGAAGCTACATTGACCGCCCCTCTCCACTAAAAAGTGGTTACTTGAATTCTGCACTAACACAAACATTGATACAAGGTATCTTTAGTCTCCACACCCTTTATCCTTAAAATTTACGCCCTTCCACACCCACACCTATAACCATTTTGGCTCGGACTCGCATATCCTTTTATCTCACATGATCACTTATTTTATACGTGAATTTGCCCAATCAATGCATATGGCACCAATGCCTTTGTTGCTAGATGCAGCTCCACATTACATTGCTACCTTATCCAAGAGGCCCACCACCATTTATTATTGAAAACATATGCTAATTAACTAGTTTTTTCTTATGTTAGTGTGTGTATATACATATATATATATATATATATATATATATATATATATATGTTTATAAAATATTGAGAAGTGTTGCAATAATTTCTTGAAAATAATCTTATAATCTGGCGCACCTCATTAAATTATGTCAGTAAGTTTACTTTTATAAAATACTTTTGTAATTAAAATATTTCTCTAAAATACTTTTTAGGTGAGTTCATTGTCTCTTTTTTTGTTAAAAGAGAAAAGGAGACATATTAATTAAGCTGCATTTGAATGTTAAGGTGATTTCAAGTGATTTAAGTTGATTTGTGAATAGTAATATTTTGTGGTTCCCATTGAGATGTATTTAAATGTAAATAAATTGATATTTGAGTTTGAATGTATGAAATAAGTTAGATGAGTTTATTTATTTATTTTTATATAAGAAGTTAAAAAAGTAATAGATTCAATATATAATTAGAGAATAACTTCTAATAGGTCAGTCCATTAAAGGGCCGAAAACAGTGTCCAATGTGCTTCTGCCATATAGCCCACCCATTAGACACAGAATGCATCTGCACCATACTGAAGCCAGATCTCTCTCTCCCACCCTCATCTTTCTCTCATCAAAGCTAGATCCCTCACCTAGGGGTGGGCAGCGGGGCCCCACCCCCACCCGCCCCCCTGCCCTGCCCCTCCCCCGGTGTGGCGGGGTAGATCCCCCCCCCCCCCCCGCGGCCACACGGGGGTGGGGTTTCCCCCACCTGTATATTGGGTCGTGGGAGGGGGTGGTATGGGGTGGTCCCCCGCCCCCGCCCCGTGTATATATATATAATTATATAATGTATATTAAAAAAACTTTAGGTGACCAAAACGGTGTCGTTTTAGCACCTGAGTTTTTATTTTATTTTATTTAAGAAAGTAAACCTAAAACGGCACCTTTTTGGGTTTACTTTTGCCCTAAAACTAAAACACCCCCCGATCAGATCCAGACCCCTCCCCCAAAAAAAAGCCCCCCAACGGCGTAACACCCCCCCCTCCCCGCGGTTGAACAAAATATGGCCGGCCACCTAGTGCGCCATCGCGTCGCCGTTCCCCCCGTTGCCACCGTAGGTCTGCAGCTACCTCCTAGAGTCTCGTCGACTGGTAAGTCTGTCTGTCTCTCTTTTTTTTTTTTTTAAATTTAAATTTTTATGGAATTAAGTGGAGGATGAGATTAATAAAGATGGAGGATGAGATTGTGAATTGTGTTCTGTGGAGGATTGAATGTGCATGTGTGTGATGAGTGATCAGTATTCAGTGATGGATATTGGATCTGATTGAATGTATTTTAATTTTGTGTAAATTTGTTTTTATAAAATCCTTTTGGTTTGGTTTTTATGGTTGGATTTTACTGTAAGTCTAATTTAATTATTAAGTTCATTTTGTTATTTGAGAGTTGTCTAATTTTTTTTTGCCCTATTAATTGCATTTTTAGGGGTTTGAAACTTTTTAGAGTTTTTATCCGAATTGGGAGTTTTGAATTGGGGGATTTCATTTTGTTGTTTGATTTTTAGTATTTTTTTTTTTAAATCTGTGTGATTTTTAGTATTTTTTTTTTTCCTTTTTAAACAACACATATGGTTTTAAAAAAGCAAAATACATGTTTAGTGGTGGCCAGTCAGTTGGGGGGCAGGGTGTTTTCCATCCACCTAATAGCTGTTACAATTATTATTACCCAGGTTGGATGTCAAAATGGTTCTTCGTCCATAACATTAATCTCTAGAACTCTTGAAGTTTTTTCAAAAATCATATGTAATGGGGCATGACAAAGCTGCATAGAACGCTTGGACTGATATTGTCTATCAAGATAAACTCATAAAAAAAAGTTCTCTTTCAGGATAAGCAAAAAAATTAATAAGTAATTTGGTTGGGTTGTTCAGATATTTACATGCAGAATATATTCTAAATAGGTTTAAAAAATAAAACTAGTTAATTATATTACTATCCCCTTTTGAAATCAAAACATGAGATGGCCACTATTTAGGCTTTTTTTTCTTCTATTTTATTTTCTGAAATGGAAATGGATACTAATTAGCCTATGTATATATTTTGCTTATATATATATTAGCTTATTATATATAAGCATATAATAAAATAAACACGTTATATATTCAAATATTTACACTAACGTGTTTATTTTATTATATATAACGTGATGATTTTACAAATTGCAATATTGGCTCCATCTTAAATAGTTAATGCATGGCATCCATGCATGCATCTTTTAAAACTGTGACCAATATGCATGGCAAGCACATAAGAATTAATGATATATATATATATATATATATAAAACAATATTGGTTGTTTAGTTGGATGTTAATACTTTTTATGTTTGCTATAATTTCAAATTTATTGTTTGCTTGAGTTAAAGAAAATGCCGACAGATTCTAATGCGAGCTCCCTTTTTTAGGGTACCTCTGCCTCTACCCCTACCCCAATTGAGGGTACCCCTACCTCTACCCCTACCCCTTGCCTTGCCCTAAGCTTAACAAAAAACCTACTTTCATAGTTTGGTCTCACTTCACCAAACTAGAGGGTGGTGATCTTAATAATCCTCAGGCCAAATATAACCATTGCGATAAAATTTATAGATGCCACTATAGGAAACATGGCACCTTGCAATTAAAGATGCACTTAGAAGAGTAATGTAAAAAAAGTTCAATTCTAAAATCTTTGCAAGAGAAGAGTCAATCTATGTTAGAAATTGGACTTAAAAAAATGGAGGATGGGAGTAGTGGGGGTATTGAGTTAAAGGGGTATACAAAGTATGATCCTGAGGAGTGTAGGATATACCTAGCTCATATGGTCATCATGGATGAGCTACCTTTTCAAATTGTGGATGAGGAAGGGTTCCAAGCGTTTTGTCACTACATGGAACCAAAGTTTCAACTTCCTTTTCGTCACACGGTGGTAAAGGATGTAAAAAAACATTATCGATCTGAAAAAGAGAAGTTGAAGGATTTTTTGGCAGGTCAGTTTGTTTGCCTCACTACTGATTGTTCGACATCGGTCCAAAATTTTAATTATATGTCTTTGACTTGTCATTTTGTTGATGACAATTGGATATTGCATAAGAAAATTCTCAAATTTTGTCAAATTACCGATTACAAGGGTGAGACAATTGGAAGGGTCTTGGATGCCGCTATAAAAGAGTGGGGGTTGACACGCATTGTGACGTGCACAGTTGATAATGCATCGTCTAATGATACCGCAATGAGATATCTTAAGACCTTTCTTAGAGAGGCAAATAAGCCAATCTTGGTTGTTGAGTATTTGCATGTGAGGTGTGCGGCACATATTCTTAATCTTATTGTCAGTGACGGTATGAAAAATCTTCATGACTCTATTGCTCGGGTTAGGACTGTTGTGAGATGGGTGAGATCTTCTCTTGTGAGGTTGGAGAAATTCAAGGTTGCTGCGCGGTCTGCAGGCATAATATCAAAGAATGGGCTTTGTACTGATTTGACTTCGCGATGAAACTCAACATTTTTTATGTTGGAGGCGGTCCAAGAGTATAAGTTGGCATTTGTCTTATTGGGTGAGGAAGATGTCCAATATGTAAAATATTTTAAAAATCAAGCGGGATTGGGGAAACCTATGACTGGGGATTGAGATGTTGTATCTACTTTCGTAGATTTTTTAAGGCTTTTCTATGAGATTACCATGATTTTATCTGATTCTTTGTATCCTACATCCCATCATTTTTGTCGACAAATATATAAGGTAAAAAAAGAATTAGATGAGATTATTACGAACAGTCACACTAGGTTGCGGGAGGTGACATTGTTGATGAGCGTGAAGTACGACAAGTATTTGGGGGGAGATTTCGATAGTGCTAATATGTTGTTATATGTAGCTGTTGCCATTGACCCCAAGTTTAAGATGGATGGCATGGTATATGGATTGAGTATTGCCTACGCGTAAGTATGGGCAGAGCATATTGCATTAAGGGTTAGGGAAACCCTTGATAGATTATTTGATGAGTTTACCATCTTACAGGGTTGTAATATTACGGCACCTACCCCTATCTCACCACTAGTTCCAGATGCCAGGGCTGAGAAAAAATGTAGAATGGACTGGCATGACAGGATGGAAGGGAACCCATTCACGAGGAGTACTACAAAGGTTAAGTCAGAGATAGACATATACTTTGGTCTAGATCCTGAACCATATGTACAAGACTTTGATATCTTAGCTTGGTGGAAGATACATGTCCCTAAGTATCCCGTCCTTGTACAAATAGCCTGTAGTATTTTGGCCATCTCTATTAATACCGTAGTCTAGGAGTCGGCCTTTAGCACCGGAGGGTGCGTATTGGATCCATTCCGAAACTCATTAGATTCTATCACTCTTGAGGCTTTGATTTGCACCTCAAATTAGATCACAGGGAGTCCAATTCATGTTCCGGATGTTATTGATTATGATCATGTCAACGCTAAGGATGAGGGTGATGATGCACCTGGATCTGGTAATACCACCTGAATTCAATTATCTTATTTTTATTTATTTATTTAAAATTAATTTGTGTTAATTTCAAATTTAATTGTTGTAGTGATACCTAGGACGGCGTCTACAGCTACCTCCGCTGCAGTATGACTTCTTTTATATTAGACTCTAGACCTACTATTGCTCATGGTTTGCACAATTAATCCCTTAATTTATAAGTTAAAACTTTATATTGATAATTCTAATTCGTTTTATTTTTAACTTATTATTATTGCAGGATTTATGATTTTGAACTTGTCTACCCATATCTCAACACAATGGAACGTCTTAGTGAATTCACTGTCACCCAAAATTGATCAAACTTTCCAATATTATAATTTTGTTAATTTATAATTAGTTGTAATGTTAATCATTAATGGTACAATTTGTAGTATTTATTATTTTTATGTCTTTGTAATTTTGTAATTTTTTATTAGTTGACACGATTTTATAATTTCTATCATTGTAATAGCTTAGTGCATGCCTTAGTTACTTAATAGTTAGTGATGGTTATTACTTAGTAATTAATAGGCTAATAGTATTAGATTGACCGTTGAAGTTTTTGAACTTGAAATTTAGTAATTAGTATTTGTATTTCTAATATTTTTTTCAGTTTTTTTAATATATAAATATAGTTGTAATTCAATTTTTAATTTAAAAAATACTTGGATTGTGTTTTGGGCTCAGAAATGGCCCAAATAATCTTAATGATGGCCCAATTATAAAAACCGGGGGGCGGATGGGGAGAGGTCCACCTCCGCACCCCAGTTACTGGACGGGATACGGGGGCGGGGACAAAAAACATTCTCCCACATGGGCGGGGGCGGGTAGCCACCCTACCCTCACCCCCTTGAATGGCAGATTAGATCCCTTCCCTTACCCTCGTCTCTCTCTCACCAAACCCAGATCTCTTTCCTATCGACGCTATGAACTCCATGGTTTAGAAAATCCCAGATCCCATCGACACCATGAACTTCATTGGACTTCCACGACGCCACCCTCGTGGGCTCCTATCTCCCATCGATTTGGCGCATGCAAAATATTGTAGGCTTGCCCCTCTCCTTTGGCTACAAATTACTCTGGTTATGGATTTTATTGTCATAAACCAACTTTCCAAGGGTGATCAGATTAGGCTTCGTGATGTCTCCTATCTCCTCTACTGTACTGTCTATATTGGCCTCAACAAAAACATCACCCTCACCTATGCAATCCACCATCAGCCTTCCTTCTGAGTTGACACTTAACCTCCTTGCAAGTGGGTAGTAATGGACAAGAACCTTTGATAGAGCATCCTTGATCACTTTCACGGCATCCTCATTACCTTTATCTTTTGATTTAAAGCGTAAACAGTACAAACTACATATGAAGCTGGTTAAAGTTTGATAGGAAGCAGAGACCATTCGCTGTTTCTTCTGCAGGAGGAACCATAATGGGTTCTTTTTGCTTTATAAGGGAAGAGGTGTTATTGCTAATATTTTCCATCAGAAAGCACATTGTTAATGCAACCATTTCTTCTCGAAATTGCAGTTTAATTCACTGCATATATTGGTGTAAGGGCATGAGCAACGTAAAAAACTGAAGGAATTTTCAAACAATGATGATTTATAGAGAAATGGGGAACAAGAGAAGAAATAGCTAAAGAGGGTAAAAGAAAATCCAGTATAGAGTAAAATGTATCTATTTGATAGAGAAATGGGGAACAATGGAAGTAATGTTTTTTTCACGAAATATTACATCAAGCATTTGTTTGATATATAATGGAAGTGAAAATGCATACTGCATATTTGCATTACATTCTTTATTATTATTATATTTTTTATCTTTTTTTTTTGTTGGCGTAAAATGCATCACTTAAGTAATCCTAGAGCATAAACTACTCTTCTTCCCTTCGAAGCCTTTGATACCAGGCAATGAAAGCCTCAACCTTTCGCTGGAACTCCTCGTTGCGTGGTGGCTGTGGGTGGGTGGCATTGGACACACAACTGCGTGGTGGATGTGGGTGGCTGCTTTGGATTGGTTGACTGCATCAGGCTACCTACCGTCAGACTGGCTAGTGGCGTCGGAGTGGCGTCGACGGGATGAGTTTTCAAAAGGGGCACGGTAGCAACAAAGAGAAGGGAAGGAAAATACGTTATGGTATTTTAAATAATAATATGATACAGTGATGCTCATATTCTTATTTTATATACTGTTGAGATGTCAGTGTATCATTGGCTGCTGCTCTAAAGTTTAAGAATTATTCTTATTGCAGTCCTCTTAAGTGGACTGCATTGCAGGCAAATGAAACGCAACGTTTCATTTGTTCCAAACGCTGCGTTTCTTTTTATAGAAACAAGACTTCGCCCCTTGTCCAGAATTCAAAGAGGACTTCGCCTCTGTCCAGCTGAAACCATACCCAAAGCCGCCCCTTGCCATTGCCGCCGTCGCCATCATCGAGCACATCCTCGCATAACCATCGCTGTCGCCGCTCCCGAAATGGTTTTGGTGAGGGCTTTTCTTTTCTAACGTGTTTTGGTTCTTGAAATGTTCTAAGAAATTTCATGTGTTTAGTTCTAGAAATCCCTTCAAAAAAGACCAATATTTTGAATATTTACTTGTTTGTGGTAAGATATTTAATTGTTTGTAAAAATTTTCTAATTTTACGAGTTGAGGAAAGTGAAAGCTAGGAGCAAGGGCTTCAACCTGCTACTGTTCCTGAAATGCAAAGTATTTCCTTCCGAAATTAAGGCTGCGTTATTCTTGAAATGCACTTAATCGTTGTGGTTGGGGGGGGCTGGAGGGCACGCACGGCAGAGACTAGATGGAAACTGAACATTCGAAGTGTTTGAGAGATTTAGGTTATAGAAAAAAGAGGATAATTTAGTCTATTCAAATTTAAAAATGAGGACAATTTAATAATTTTAGACTATGACTGCAATACGTATATAGAACGACTCAAAGTTTAAAACTGATATAATTAATTTAGAATGAGTTGAATTAATCTAATCACAACCTTAAACTAGGCATAGGAATCATTCGGATTAATGATTATTGGTTGGATAATGAAGGTTTCGACTTTCGAGAAAGAATCCTGCGTTAAGAACTTAGAACTAGAAAAGTACAATTTGAAGGGTGTATTGGTCATTAACGAACGGAAGCGGATAGGATACACCTAATTCCCAGGAAGGTCATGGTGACGAGCAGAGTGAGAGAGAAGTGGCAGAACCGTGTGAAGAAGAAAGTGCCAGCAATTTGTATTTTTTGAGCAATGGCCTCTGCCTCTGCAACCCTTTCCTTATGTTCCTCTCTCCCAACCCACTGCAGAATCTCTACAAAGCAATACCCTTCCCCGACTTTCTCTTTCTCTAACAATTCCAATCTCAGGTCTCTCTTACCCTCTTCCCCCACCCTCTCTCTCTCTTCTTCTTATTCTTCGCGTACATTTCCACTTCTCCCCAAGTCCTCAGAATCTGAGGCAGCCGTGCTTGAGTCTGAATCCGGTTCACCGGAGCCCGAATCCGCAGAATTCGTCCAAACCTCCCCAGTTCAAGTCCCCAAGCGAGAGCAAGTGTTCGCTGTGGTTATGGTGAGTAAATGCGAAACCAAGCCACAAGCTCTTTGCATACTTCCAGCGTTTTTGAGGTGATCCATTTAATGGTTTCCGCTGATATTTATGGTTTTTGGAGTAATTCTGTGTTTATAACTTTATCCAGATAATGCTCACCGTTTCACATATTTCTCGGTGTTATATCTTGTTCTCCTAGTAATAATTTCGATAGCTTGTATGCGTCTGAACACTTCTTTTATATCTTATTTACTGTAATTTTGGAATTGCCGGTGATATTCTGATTATTATTCATGTCTTTAGAGTACTTTAAGGCTGTTCATATCACACAAACTAATGCTGTCTATATTCTTTGGTCGTGGATGTTGTTTTTCCACCTTGTTTAGATAGGATCGCGCCAATACATTGTTTTTCCTGGGCGGTTTATCTATACTCAGAGGCTTAAAGGCGCTAATGTCAACGATAAGGCATGTATTCCATTTCTTTTCCCTTTCTTTCTGTAAGTTATTCCAATATGTTCTTGATTATTATTGTTTATTTTTTCAAATCGTTGTCTGTGCACTTGTCGAAAAGCTATATCACTCGTCATCCTATTTTCTTATATGAAGACCGTGAACTCAACGGTTCCCCTTTGTGCGGATTGTCCTTTGTCTCTCAGTTTACTTATTTCTTTTAGAAGAGTTTGGTGATTTTGTTGGCTAAACTTTCTTTCCAATATCAAAGTTTCTTTCTTATCTGAAAAGTGTAAATTCTCAACTACGGTTTCAATTCACCATTTGATTTATTACCTTGCTAATACAATCTCAATGATGTGGATGCTCTAGAATCAAACAACATAAGATTTACATCCCTAATCAACAGATATCTGGGTAATTTTATATAGTAAATACTAATTGAGTGTGCATGAGTACATCGGATAATATTACACAAAGCAAAATTTTCATTCGAAATGTGGAGTTGTCTAAAATAGGGCATTAATTCAAATTCTAAGCACATCCAAATAATAATAATTTTAACTCTTTGGAAATTTAGTTCCTCTGAGTCGGTAGTTATTAAAAAAACTTAACAAACCCTAACTACTCTTAAGATTGCCTAAATTAAGTTGTTTGAACTTTGTTGCTTGCGCAGATTATCCTGAACAAGGTGTTACTCATCGGAACCAGAACAAGTACGTACATTGGAAAACCAGTGGTGACTAATGCTGCTGTGCATGCTGTAGTTGAAGAGCAGGTTGTTCTCTACCTCCTGATATATATTGTTTTGGCATTCTGATTATTTTCATCTACTTCCTCTGTATGTGACCACCACGTTTTTAATGCAGGGTTTAGATCCCAAAGTAATTGTCTTCAAGTATAAGAAGAAGAAAAACTATCGAAGAAACATTGGTCATCGACAAGTATGTTTCATGGTTTACTCATATCATCAATGATAAACTGGCCACTCTAAATGGTTAAGTGCATGGATGCAATTCTGGTGAATGCATAAATCAACTACTTTTGTTTTTTTGAGTGTTTGGCACAAAAATAAGTTTTAAAAGAAAGTTACTGCATGGTATATCATTACGCATCCAGGGTTGTAGGCTTCGCTCTTTCTCAAAAGATTACCCTTTCTATTTCTTTCTATCCCTCATAGAAAATAAACAACTTTAATGTTTCTTTCTAAGCTCAGAGTCTCCTCCTTGAACAATTTTCTTGTCTATCTGAACCTGCTTCTTCAGCCAAGCGATGAGGGCAATTATAAGATCTTATCTGTGATATACCCCATATGATAAGAGGATAAGGTAAGTGGTGTATGAAATTCTACATTGTTTGAGAATGAAAAGTTCTTGCTCTTTATAATGTTCCAATGGGGACATCCGATAAAATTGGAACGATACAAAGAAGATTAGCATGGCCCCTGCGCAAGGATGATACGCACAAATCGAGAAATGGTATAAGAGATTATCCAAACTAGAAATGTGGGGCTTGAGCCGTGCCACCTACGATAGACTGGTCCGATGAAAACGTCAGGAATTTAAGTGGGGTAGATTGCGATACCCCCATATGATAAGGATAAGGGTAGTTGGTATATAGAATCCCACATTACTTGGGAAGGAGAAGTTCTTGCTTTTTATAAGGTTCTAATTGGGCTCCAATTGTATAATTAACTAGTCCGTTTAGAGTATAGGCCATGTGGTTTGGGCCTTCCATGCGTTACACTCTCGCTCAATAATATTGAACCGCTTAGCCTTCAGATGCTTTAAACGGAGACATCACTTGCACATTTCTGACTTCTAAAGCTTGATTGCATTTTTCTTTGCTTTTCCTTTTTTGTGGGTTTAATTGACAGAATTGACCCACAGTTTCTGGTCCATGGTGGTTAGCATGCCATCAGGTGGAGATTTATGTGGTCAGCTTGAGTAATGTTGCCTGCTATAAAGATTTGTTCCGTTAACCTACCCATTTTGGTACATCCATCCTAGTTGCAACCACAGATAGAGAGCAATAGTCCAACTCTCATGACTCATCTATGTGTCGTTTTAGATCTGTACTTCCCAAAAATAATACAATTTGACTCATTTTTTGTGTTTGCTAATCCTGTTATGATGATTTCGTTGTTACTTATAATGCAGCCAAATACAAGGATACGCATAACAGGCATCACAGGCTATCAGGACTATCCAGCTGTTACACTTGAATCATAGGGTTTCTTGGCGAGTACAGTACTGAGGATTGACATCTGAATGCTTTAGTGAAGGTCTTGTTCTCCGATTTGTATGTAATTTCCTCTGTAGGGAACTAACTCCAGCAATGGATTATAAAAGTTACTTTGTGCCAAAATGAATTGCTCAATTAGAATGCATTGTGAAAATCCTGTCTGATGCATTGTTTTTTGTTATATAATCATTCACTATATCATTCATTATTTACCATTTTTCATTTATGCCACGGGCCCTTCGTGAATTGATATGCAAAGCAGGGATGACCAAGAGTTCCATCTATGTCAACTACGAAGCCAAGAATGTCCTGCAGTGGCGACATTGAACCAATCATGGAGCAAGACCCATGTCAAGTCACTTGAGGAAATTTCCTCCAATATGCTGCCATGCTAAGGTTTCCATTAAACCTCCCCTCGAATCAACATTCCACTAAGATATGCTGATTTTAGTTCGAAACTAAATAAAGAAGACAGGAGGACAACTATCCTCCACGGGGGAATTGGAATCGGTATCAATGGGCATGCTTTCCAAGTTTTATCTCCTTATAATGTTGTCTCATTATCAGATTGCCTCTAGTGTGGTGCAGAACAGATTGGAAAGAGGAAACAGGGGTTCAGGAGCACAGATATAGAAGCAGCTTGTTGACGTCTCACCAACAAAGAATTAAGAGTCTCACCAATTCAATATTGTTGGAGTCGCACCAATATCAAGCACATAGTCTCTCTGCACAAAAAGTCTGCAATGTTTTGACGATGTAGATATAGAAACTAAACCAAAACAAGCTAAAACTCCAGAGTCTAGGACTCCCAACTCCTACTTACAATAAACAGAACACTCCAAAATTAACTCAAAAACAAAACAATTCAGAGAAATATTATTCAAAGTTTTTTGGTTAGTTTACTGCTATCTTTGTGTGCATAGAGTCTGTAACAGCCTGCTAGAAATTCAATTGTGGAATTTCTTTTGACCTTAAGAACCTCGTGAAAATTCCGTAAGTTTACACGAATCGACTAATCGCATAGGTTTTAGCCTGTGAACATAGTTAGTGTTATCACTCACTATGGTGCCAGAAATGCGATTTTAATTATTTGAGATAGTTAGAAGTGTCAGAATACATTATAGTCTACACCACTAGGCTTAATTGAATATTTAGGATTTTTCAGTACTAAGTTTATTACGTTTATTTTTGGAGTGAATAGTAATCTCGGTAAACGTACTAAATGCAGTGTTTTCAAAATCACAGTGTGAAATGTCCAAATTAGGTTAGCGAAATTTTATTTGGATACTTGGCAAGATCTTAACCACACATAATGAATAGTATTAGATACTTAGCACAAAGAGAAACCATTAGATGGAATTGTGAAGGAAATTAAGGTGTGAGATCATGACACCTAAGCAAAATACACATTTGGAAAATATCTTAAGAACATAGATTTAAAATACACATGGAAAGATTTTAACCACCTTACTCTTCCAAGTCTACTCCACATTTAGAAAATATTTTGAACTAATTTCGTGGATATTATTGGGTAAAAATATCTTGAGTTGATTTTTGTAGATATTATTAGGTAAGAGAGTCCTACACTCCACTCTCACTCCGGTAAGAGAGTCCTACACTTAACTCTCATTTCGGGTAAGAGAGTCCTACACTTAACTCTCACTCCAGCCTCATCTCTTCCATATCTTATCCACAAATATCTCCAGCCATCCCTCCCCACGAAATTATCTTCATTTATGCTTTCCATTGAAAGAATACCAAACACTCTCTCTCGGACAGCTTTTAGGAGTTCTTTTGCACACCCATTTCGAAGCTTTTGTAAGTGTTTTATCATAAAGTCTCCTTCATATAAGTTGTTCCTCTTTGAGTCTAGTTTCCGTAGATGTATTTTTCGTATCATTCCATGGTCATTTGGTCGGTCAAAAATATTTTTAACCATAGAAAGGTCATTCTGGGCGTGAATCTGGAGAGTATGTTATAGTTTGGAGTTTTTGACCAAGCTAATTGATAGATATTAGTCCGAAATTTTTATGGAGTATTGTTAACATGTATATATGACTATTGGTTGAGGATTTTTGCATGATTAAAGGTTTTGATGAAAGATTTTCTTAGATTTAGAAACTTAGAAACTGGAAGAGGAAAAACAGTTTCTGTTTTGAGAAAGTTTAACTCTTTGGTGGTCTAAACCTATTCTAATGACTTTGATAATTTTATTGGAGGATCCTAAACATCTTATATACATGTTATATTATTATTTTGAAGATACTTGATGTTAGTTTCAAAGATATGAAATTTTATGCAAAGAGATATTCAGATAAGCCAAAGTGTGGATATTCTTGGCTAAATTTATGTTTTGATTAATTTCTAATCATGTGATCTTGAATTAGAAGCTTGTATATGTTTTAGGACATCTTTTTAAACCATGTAATGGTTTGGTTTGAAGATCATATATTTATAAGTCATAGATCAAGAGATTTATCAAAACTAGTTGAGGAAAAAGTTTCTGTTTTTGGACTAAGTGTAAAACCAAAAACTCCAAATTTTATTTTGTGATTTTGGTGACTTTAGTTTGATGATTTAAAGCATGGTTGATGTTAGGATGATATTATGAATATGTTAGAAGTAAGATTTGATTTTTGAAATTCTTGGAGATGTTTTGATTTAAGGTCAAAACTTGTGATTCAAGTGCTTGGATCTTTTTACAAAAAAGTTTGGTGTTGATTATTAGCTTTTTCTAAATGGATGTTTTAAGTATGGTTTTGAACTTAGGATTGGAAGATGTTTGTTGCAAAATTTTGGTTTAAGCATGAGTTTTGAAGTTGGAAGGAATTGCAACAAAAATAAAGGGAAATGGCCTATGGATGTTTCAACCATAGTGTGTTCTTCATAGTTGTGTTTTGTTTTAAATTTTTCTGAGTTGATATTTAAGTTTAGGATAAAATTTACATGAGGAATGTAAATTTTAGAAACTTTTAGAGTTAGTATGCAAAATCCTTAAGTTATGGGTAAAACGGTCATTTTTCCACATGTAGAGAGTAAAATGAAAATTTTACTCTTTAAGTTAGTATTTTCCATATTTCAAATTATTAGTGATTTAGTTCTAACTTTTAGAATTACTAATTACAGTTCCTCGTGATCGCACTTGAAGTTTTATAAGAAACGCGGAGATCGAGGTAAGTTAGCTTTTAACTTACTAGCAGTCTACTGTGTATGTGTACTAAGTAAAAGAACTACAGTGTATGTATGTGTGTTATCATATATGTCATGTCATGCCAAGTTATCACGTAATTGTCTATTATACAGAATTTATTCTGTCATCAATTTTTATATGTTACATAATATATTCTGTTATGTATTACTGTACATTACAAGTACGTCATGCTAAGTATGTCATCTATTACATGTATGTCAAGTCATGTAATATTCACTGTTGCAAATATGTCATGTTAAATATGTTGTCTATTATATGTTATGCCATGTTACGAAATGTTTCTATCTCAAGTTGGTCATGTATTTCAAGTTATGTTCAAGTCACGTTATGTTACGTCAGGGCTTCAGTCTTTTTGTATTCCAGTCACGTTTCATCTTGAGTACATTATGTTTGTGTAGAATACATGGGGCCACAACAACTGTGGAGTATGTATTTAACTACAATTGTGATGCGTAGAATACATGGGGCCACAACAACTGTGGAGTATGTATTTTTCATGTTAAGTCAAGTTTGTGTAGAATACATGGGGCCACAACAACTGTGGAATATGTATTTTTTATGTTAAGTCAAGTTTGCGTAGAATACATGGGGCCACAACAACTGTGGAGTATGTATTTACACGTAAAATATATGGGGCCACAACAACTGTGGAGTATGTATTTTTCATGTTAATTCAAGTTTCAAAGCAAGTTCATGCTAAGTCAAGTTTCAGATCAAGTTCATGTCAAGTCAAGTTCAGTTCATGTTTCAATTTAAGTTATGTCAATTATGCTATGTTGTACTCCAAGTTATGCTTTAATTACTTATGAATTTGATTATGCATTTATGCTTTTACTGTCATCCATGCATCATTAGCTTGTGTGGAAGTTTTTTTGTTAACTTACTGAGATTTGTAATCAAATCTCACTTTGATAGTCCCAACTACCATTCCCCCTGAATGGTAGATCTTGTTACAGGACCTGAAAGAGAATCAGGAGCTGATCAACTAGACACAGTTGACTAAGTGACGGTGCGACATAAATGTTGATATAGTAATTAACGTAAATTACTACTTGTACGATTGAGTTGCATCTCTACTACTTTTTGGATCATAACCATTTTGGACTAGTGTTGTGATCTTAGTTGTTCAATGGATTTTTATGTATGAAGTATGTTTTAAGTATTTGAGATATTTTCAATTCGGTGCATAGTATTGCTAAAGAAAAAATTTATCCGCTGCGAATATTGCATATTGTTAGATGCATGTTAGGAATATTACATCTTATATGTCATGAACGGGGGCAGGTAACCTTGTGTTGCATGTCTCGACGCTTCAAATGTCCGTCCGATCCCAAACGGAATTTGGGGGTGTCACAGAGTCTGTTTTTAATATTGGTGTGACTCCAATATACTGAATTGGTGAATTGGTGAGACTCTAATTACTTGTTGGTGAGACGTCAACAAAATGCTTCTACTTCAAATTTTTTATGTTCGTGGTTCTATCTCCAATCTGTTCTGCACCATCATAGCTGTAGAAGAACACTTATGTAACTTATAGAGTCTCACACCCAGTTATGATCTTGACGGTTAAAAGTTTAACCAAATTAATATCCAATATTCATAAGGCTTGTGGATTAATGGTTGGATTTTTAACAATTGGTATGAGAATAGAGACCACGTCATGAGTTCAAGTCACGGAGGGAATGACTTATAGGCTGTATTAAAATGCCTTGATACTATGTTTGAGCATGGTATTAAGTTATTGAATACTAATAAATGTGTGAAGTCGCCAAAAGAGAAAAGGCTACCACTAAGTCAATGTTGATAGAGTGGTCATTGAATACGGTAAACAAACATGGTCTCTAGGCTGAGGCCGATTACATGTTAAAAACTAAATGTTAAACTCGAGTCGAGCATCTCAATGCACGAGCCTTGTTCGAAAAAGTGGTAGATGCTAGAATCTCAACTCCAATTACTCCATTGATTTTGGTTAGGCTTCTAAACAAATTCGTTGATTTATTGCTTTTGTCCAACTCTCCTCGGTGATTTGCACTTTAATAGTCAATTTAATATCGGGAAAGTGAAATTATCAATTCCCAGAATTTTTTGTGGGACAAATTCGCTTCACTTTTCAAATGTCTCTGCACTTGATATTCTGCCTGATTACATTTGACAATGCTTACAGTGACTAACTGTGAACTGTAGTATTTGTTACTGAAACAAAAATCAACGATACAGGACCATTTCAATTCCCTTCGTCTGTGCAAATTACACGCGCTTAAACACTAGAAGAACAGTTGACACACATCTTTCCAAACGCTAAATGACTCCATAATGACTAATCCAGTGGGAAAAAAACTGAACTTTTTGGAGCCTATACCAAATTCCCTTTTCATTTAACATTTTTTACTTTGGATATCAAGTTATTGCCCTAATCATCCTAATTCATTGTTAGAGTTCACAATATAATCTAAATGCTAACAATATGCCTCGGACAAGAAGATGGGAGGGGCCCACCAACATTCTCAGGTTTGCTTCCTCTTCAAACTTGAATCGAAGAATGGGAGGAGGCCTTTTCAAGGGAACTTCACTCATAGATTTTCTTCCTTTTCAGAAGGGTAGGACAAATGGAGATGAAACCAATCAGAAATAGAACAGACAGGGTTTTGAAATCATAAAGATCCTTGACTGACTTGAGATCCCCAAGAGCCAGGCCAGCCTATATAAAAAAGAGCAGCAAAAGTAAGGTAATTGATAAATGACAAAAAACAAAAAAACCAATTTTATTGAACAGTTTAATGATAAAATTATTGATTATATGTAAATAATTTAATCTAAAGGAAGAACAGATAAAATATATACAGGATCTACTAAGCCCATGGAGAGAAATACCAAGAAATAAGATCAATTATAAAATTCCCAGAAAAGGTCAATTGACGAAAACAGTTAAAAAAAACCATAGTAATCCAACGATGGATCAAAAAAGAAAAGATAAAAAGATGACAACAGAATGTAGGAAAAAGCTTCAGATTACAAGTATATTCATCCCTTCCTTGATGTGGGGAGGATGCAGGGAGCACGTAAAGCAAAAGGAAAATTTCAACTGAATGTAATGTCCTCCATTCCATTCTTAAATGGTTATCCCCTATGCATAAGGTTCAAGTTCAAAGATGAGGTTCTGGTTGGGAATGGTTCAAAAAAAACAAAGATTCTGATTGGGAAAAAAAAAATCCAGCCACTTCGGCTCTATGTCCCATCTACTTGGCTTTCACCTATTATCGATAAAATTCTTATTTACTGATTAAAAAAAAAAAAAAAGATCCAGCCACTTTGACACTTGGTTTTGTTTGTAGGAGTTGAGGCAAAAATAGATTGAGAATAATGAACAATGAAAAGGTGTTATTAGCTACCCTAATTCCAGGTTTACATATTAACCTCTAGGGGTTGGCTCAAGTGGTAAAGGCCTTGGACTTGGGAGTATGGTCCCCCCAAGTCTAAGGTTCAAATGCCCTTGAGTGCAAACAATCTCTAGGGGCCATCGGATTGGGGGATTTTCCCTTTGAATTATCTGGTGTGCACTTGTAGGAAATTCCTCGCCGAGGGCCTGTGCACCCCTGGGATTAGTCGGGACACTGTTGCTGGACACTCGGTGCCAATAAAAAAAAAAAACAAATTCCAGGTTTGCATATTCAGCACTTGTTAGGCAATAAATGGTCCACTAAAAGACTTCTTAATCAGAACTTCAGTATAAACTTAAAGAGACGTCCCCAATAGTATAAATTTAAAGAGGTGCTTCACAATTGAGAAGTCTAGGCCAACATGTGTATAAAAAGCACCCTCCCAACTCTAGACAATGGATATAAAACAAAATTAAAGACCTCTCCATGCCACTACCAAATCATGCCTATTTCTCTAAACCTTTAAAAATATAGCTTAATCGTGAGATGCAGCAAAGGTTTTCTTATCAGTTCACAAAGGGGAGCCGTTTTCTGTGTGTTCTTTAAATCTAACCAGTATGTCCAGCATTGCATGACTGTAACACCAACCACAAAGAAGCAAATAACACAAGAAGGAACAAATGACAAATAATCAATACAAAGGCAACAGTAAAAAGTTCACATACATTAAATAATCAGAAGGAAACAACATATGCGTCTCAAATAATAACTCCGATCTACGAGGGGGAAGAAAGGGACTTACTCTGACTATGATATAGGATGCCGGAATAAGACCAATCAAAGTAGCCAGAAAGAAAACATGAAATGGTATATCGACAATCGGAGATGCCAAATTGATGAAAAGGTTGGGCAATGTTGGAGTTATCCTCAGAAAAAGCATGTAATTCAGCAGCTTATCTCTACGCTTAGCTATCTGATTCCATGAAAGTTCAGGTTAATGGTAATTTTAGGATATGAAAAATTAACTTATCACAAACAAAAAAACTACAAGAAGATATACCTCTGATTGGAAGAATCTCAACCTTTCATTCCACAACCAACTAACAATAGGCTTGCCAATTAACTTGGACAAAAAGAAGCAGCACGATGCTCCAGCTGTAGCATTAAAAACAACTAAGGGAAGACCTCTGATAACACCAAAAAGAGCTCCAGCTAGCAAAGACAGGAAAATTGTTCCAGGAATCATGAATGTCTGCATGAAGATGTATACGGAGCAGTAACCCAGCATGAATTGAGCCGGGTAATCCTTAGCATACGATGCCAGATGATCTCTGAAGCAAAATTCGAAATAAGTATAGTTCAGGAAATGCATAATGCGGTTAAACATGAAAGCAAACAAAGATGCCCAAATGATACAGCAAGCCGGTAATACCAAAAGTTGACGTTTACAGGCGAACAGAGTCAATACAACTATTTTTGGATCATAATGCGGTATATATGAAAGAAATGTAACGAAATTAAATGAATCGAATTTGCACCACAGAAGCCATGATTTCTCGGGGCAAACGCACAAACTCTTACGTGATGGCAGCGAGTAAAGATGGTATGCATAAATCTACCCATAGGAACCACTGATGAGCAGCTGAGTAGAGATAGTATACATAAATCTACCCATAGGAACTACCTTTTAGAGATCTACACGATATAACTTCATAATCAAATTCAACTTCGAACCCCAATTTACCACGTAACTAGAAGGCATTGTAATCTACATTATGAAACAAATGGGGATAATCATTTAATGGCGTTCTCGCATTCCCCAAACGGTTCCCAAACAAGAAATTGACCACTAGCGTGCCACCGTATGCACGACCCCTATCCCACTTATACGTTGTAACAGGTCATGCAACACATCTCAGTATGTATTTCTATAGAATGCGAGTTACCTAAAAAAAAAAATCGAAGAAAAAGAAAAATTACATGAACAAAAAGCTAATATTGTCAAAAGAAAAGATAAATTAAAGGAACAAATCGAAAAGGGAACGCACTTGAGCAAACGAAGATCCGAAACGCTGCGAGGCAACTTGAGTTTGCCGTAGTCTGCGGCGGGCATGGTCAAGTAGATGCAGAAGAGTCCGGTGGAAAAGATGACGAAGATGCCGATGGCGGCGACGAACTCCCAGCGAGACAAGGTGAATCTCTCCGATTTGGGCTTCTTGCCGGTGGGCGAATCGTCCTCTCCGAGACCATTCTCTTCGTCTCTCAACAGCCGCCCGTTGTCGCCCATCAGATTCCGAGGAGCCGCCATTGAAACTTTCAGTGCGTTCCTCCGAATGGGAAGAACTGCACCGCCACGGTAACCACTACCGCAGACCGAGAGGACTGTGAGGTTTTGGCTTGAGAAGGGCTGGAGAAACGCATTAAATCGAGATCATCGTTGAAAATTCATGTGTACAATTTTCTACTAAAATTCAAAGAAGTTTGGGGGAAAAACGGTAATTAATGTTAGTGCCGCGTCTCTGTGCAGGTTTGACCGAGAACGAGGAACCGGAAGAGAAGTTCTATTGGTTCTTTTTCTTTTTCGTTTTTTCGTTTTTTTATTTTTGTTGTTGTCGGAGGAGAGCCTCAAAACTGATTATATTTTTAGGAAAAAATCTAATTGCATTAATATATTGTATTTGGATAAAAAATAGATTTTATTAAAAATAATATTAATTTAAAATTTAAGTAAAAAAGAATCAATATTGGTACGTAAATTAGTACGCGACTTTGCTTGTATATAGCAAAATTCTATTTTGAGTCGCTCTACCGCCACCGGCTCGATTTCGATAAGTGTAAAATTTTTATTTTATATATTAAAAAAAATAAAATTTACAATATCTATAAAATTTATTTACTTAATTATTAAATAAAAAAATTAAAAATTAAAAAAAATATATCTAAAAAGATGCTCAAAATCATTATCGGGATCCAAACATTTTTCTTATATGTTTTCATGAATAGGAGAAAATAGAAAATCTACTTGCAAGTATAATTACGTATTAATATATATTAATTTAATGTAATTAGTTAAAAAATAGATTTTATTAAAAATAGTGTCAATTTATATTTTAAATATGAAAAAATCAATGTTAATATCATATTAGTACATAACCTTACTTGTACGTAAAAAAATTTATTGAAAAAACCTCCACATTTAAAAAACAAAAAACCTTCCTCGCATCATTAGTTATTATGTTATAAATTAGATTATTTAATAAAAAAACAAATTTTAATTTTTAATTTTTATAGATCAAATTATATAATGTATATAATATATAAACATTTAAATAATACTACTCTTTTATTTTATTGCTGTCAAATCTTATATGTATTTTTTTATTTTAAAAATAATAATAAATAATATCAAGTCATTGATAAAAATGAGAAGGTAGTGAAAAGATGTGTATATAATATTTATTAAATCGAAAAGAAATTACCGGTCCTTAATTCAAAATTATTTGTTTTTAAACTTATGTGTGATGTTTGGGATTGCATAAGTAACATAGATTTTGTTATATTTATTTAATAATTGAAAAATTAGTTTTTGAAATAGAAATTATATAAAGATTACTTGAAATTTATTTTTTCAGATTAAAAAATATTTTAATATATAATAATCAATTAATCTAATTTTATAATTTAATAATTTTTTAGATTATTTACAAACTATACCGAAATTGACTCATCTCTTTTCGAGGCAACTTTTACTATAATAAGAAATGGTTCCCAAATATTTACAGAGGGCGATGTTGGAAGCTTGTCTCCCTCTCCCATGCCTTCACCCTTGGTGGGTGAGAGACTGGGAGATTCTCTTAATCTAATTATATACAGTTAGATTGCATTTAGATATTAAGTTGAATTGAGTTCTTTATAAATAGTCATGAGTTGAGTGAGTTTTGTGAGATCCACTTAAGATAAGTTTAGATGTATTTGTATGTTAGAATGCGTTTAGATATATTTATGAGAAGTTGTAAAATAAATGAGTCTCACTATTAAATTTTACTATTCATCTGACATGGTTTGAGCAACTGCCGACGCCAAAACCTGCAAAAAAAAAAAATCTGATAACTATACTTGCAGACAGACCAACCAAGTAGAAAAAATGATAAAAAAATCAAAAACTCTGTTTGCAGTTATTTTTGCATACTTTTATACACTTCATTGATGTGATTAACTGTCTCACTTTTTTTTAATATAAAATAATTGCATTAGCCAATCACATCAGTGAATTGTACAAAGAGTATGTAAAAATGACTATATATAGTAGAACTCATAAACAATTGAGTTAGACTCCACGAGAGATAGAAAAGTTGTACACAATGGAGAGAAAAGTAAACTGACAGAGATGAAAAGTAAAACCGAAAATTAATGTTTGTTATTTGTGGGCCATACAGATGAGTTCAGTTTTGAACTCTATTCAACTTTTGTAAAACCTGCATTTGGATGTTCAATTTAGTATAAAAATGAAGTGTATTAGACTAAGTTCAAGAACCAAATGGGCCCTTAAATTCTGTTTGGATATTTAGAATAAAAATAATTTGAATTAATATGTTTTATTTGGGTTTTGAGATAGAATTGAGAAAAAGTTGAATCAATTTATTATAAATTTAAAAAATAATAATTTTTTAATATAATTTTTATTTTTAAATCTAAAGAATATTGTTTTTTTTTTTGAGTTTGAAAATATTGTAATGATGAGGTGATAATTAGATTAAAAAATTAAAAATTTGGAATTGAAAAATATTTGTATTTAATTGATATTTAGAAAAAAAATATCTACAAATATTTAAGAACACTTGTATTGCTAAACACATTCTTAAACAAAGCGTGATAGCTTGAGGCAAAAAAATATAATAATAATAATAATAATCTTTTTTTATTGGATTTATATTTGAGACGGAGAGGTCTTAGGTAGGTTTGGATAGTGAGATAAAAATTTTTAATTTTAGATTAAAGTTTAAAATATTATTTTTTAATATTATTATTGTTTTGTGATTTGAAAATATTAAATTGAAATTTGAAAAAGTTGAATTTTTTATTATATTTTATATAAGAATTTAAAAAAATTATAATTATGAGATGAAATGATATAAAAATTTTGTGTCTCATCTCATTAATTTTCAGTTCAACAAATTTGGAATCTTTGTATATTTACAATGAGAAGACTCTCTCTCTCTCTCTCTCTCTCTCTCTCTCTCTCTCCAATTTGGCTAGGTACAAGCAATCTTGTGTACCGATTGCACACCAATAACTGAGGCTTTCTATATTTTTTACTTTAAAAAAAGAATAGAAAGAATAGCTGAATATGAATTATATATGTACATTACGAAACGAGGTTACACATTATGACCACTGCCACTCTTGCAGAAATCGTAAGCCAACCACTGCAAACCACCTCCCATGGCCCAAGAGAAACAACAACCCAAGTTAAATCACCACCATTGAACCATTGCACCTCTCCACGGCCCCCACGTCGCCCTCTCCCTCTCCCTCTAATCCTACACATCGGTTTCCCTTCCCACCCAACCCAAACGTTTCTATTTTCTGTGAGTTTCACTACCTCCCAACACCTCCTTACACAGCCACGTACAATTGCTTCACGGAGACATCTCTACACATACAATCATGTGCTGCCAAAAACCACTCAACTGGAAACCAATAAGCACTGTAGCCAATCCGCTGCACCAGACCACCAATGCACAAAGTGAGGACCTCGTCCAAGCCAAGCAGAAAACCACCAAAAGAAAGCCTTCACCGCCACATGTCTTCCACACCCACGACATTCCTACACCCACAACACGGATGCCTTTATTTTTAAGAAACAAAAACAAAGCACGACCCACTCCCATATACGCCGTTTGTGATTCTTCCAATGCCACATTGGTGGAAGCTAGCTTCACACCGTATGCTTCACCACCACCGTCCGCTAGCACCTCCAAAAGCCAACCGAGAGCCACTATTTTATCCAACCACCTGCACAAAAAACTCAACAAGCCTCTGTTTTTAGCAACCTTAACAGAGCTAGGGGTGTAAAAAAAACCCGGCAAACCAGAAAATGGGCCTGGACCGAACCGGACCGGACCGATTGTGACGGTTTTGGACCGGTTCGGTCCGGAACCAGTTTCCATAAATGAAAAACCGACCAAAACCGGTCCGGTTTCGGTTCTGGTTAGTTTTGGACCGGACCGGACCGGTACTATTTATATATTAATATTATATATAATATGTTTTATATTATATATAATTTTTAATCACATAAAAAATAATCACATATATACTAATACCAACATTCTAATATAGACTATAGTTATACTCATACTAATATAGTTATACTAAATCATCAAAACTAATATTAATATATAGCTATACTAATAGTCTAATATTAATACTATTATATTGTCTAATATATTATATAGCTATAACTAATACTAATATATATATACTAATACTAATCGTCTAATATAGGATTATAGCAGATTTTTTTTTTTACACTAGATTTCTTATTTTAGTTTTTGTTTTATAGCAGTTTTTTATATAACAGAATTTTGTTTATATAACAGATTTTTTTTATAAGGCAGATTTTTTATATCAGAATTTTTTTACATAATAGATTTTTTTTTTTATAAAACAGATTTTTTATAGTAGAATTTTTTTACATAACAGATTTTTTTTGTAAAGCAAATTTTTGTAAATTGTAATAGATTTTTAATAAAACAGAATTTTTTTAAATCAGTTTTTTTTTTAAACAGAATTTTTATGACAAATTTTTATTTTATTAAAACCAAAAAACTGGACCGAAAACCGGTAAAACCAGAATACCGGTTTAGGAGAAAAATCGATGCGTAATCGGTTTTGAAAAATGCAAAACCGGTGCCTACCGGTTTGGTCCTAGATTTTGTCCAAAACCGGACCGAATCGGACCGGTTACACCCCTAAACAGAGCAAGCGGAACTCTATTGTCCACAAACTTCTAGCATCTCTAGTGTTGCACCACACCTACATGATCGTAAGCCATCAAAATCAACCCCCATATCTCACTGCTTCACACCAACTCTCATGGCAGCCACCACTGCCGAGACTACAAAGTAAGCCCTCTCGCTCTCCAAGTTAACTTTCTCTAAGTATCAGTTTTGCCCTCATGGTACTCTATCTCACTCTCTCTCTCTCTCTCTCTCTGCCTCCTAGAACAGACACCTTTGCTCACCCATGCTGGAGGTTCATGGTCAAACCCAACATTGAGGACTACCTCCATTCTGGATCCTCCATCCGAGAGCATCACGACGAGTTCTGCCTGTAAATAAAAATTGGGAGAGAAGACCACAAGTATCAACAGGAAAGGAAAAGAAATTATAAAGAATGAAGAGGGAGAAGGAACGACAAGAGAGGAGAAGAGAATTGAGGAGAATGGATAGAGAGGGAATGACAGAAGTGTTCCCATTCAAAATAGCGTTTCAACTTCCCATTCATCTAAAATTCATTTCCGCTCAAATTAAAACGCACCGTTTAAATAAACGGTAAACATAGATAGATTGGTGCGCATGGGTGCACTAACTCGCCTAAAGATAGAGTTTTCCTTTTATTTTTTTCTATTTTCTCGGTGTTCCTTATCTAGTTTATTGGTTATGAAGAGTAAGAAAGAATGTGATTTTATAGCGAAAGATATTTTCTTTTCTGTTTGGTAAATATATGAATGAAGTTGGACTTTTGAAAAACCATAAATTCTAAGTCCAATCATGGTCGAGGACTTGCAAAACATGCCCAAATACTAACGTCATCAACAGTAAATATGTTTAAAAACTTTTACACCTAACATTATTCACATGAAATAAGTTAATTTTGAATAGAAATTTTAAAATCTAAATATTACAAACCAAATTATATCATGTGGATGGTGGATGGTGTAAACACCTTCAAATAACATTACTAATGCCACCAATATGTTTTTTTACTAGTATACATAGATAACTAGAAATATTTTGCTTTAATACATATGAGAAGTGACATCTATAAAGGAATTATATAAAAACAAATTTACAAACTAATGTGACTTAATATGATACACTGAATCTATTTTATAATAAAAAAATTTAAAATTTTATAATACGGCATACCACATCAAATAATATTACTTTATGAATTTATTTTCATGAGATCTTTATGTGGATGGAATATTTCTCAATATACACACACTTCATTCGGTGTTCTCAAGAGAAGAAAAAAAAAAAAAGAGAGAATGAAACAATATTATAAAAGAGTAATGTTAAGTATAAAGTCTTAAATAGAGAAGCCCATACAAGACATTTGTAAAAAAGTGCCTACTAATAAAGATTAGTTTTTTTTTTTTTTACACTTTTTTAATTTGGGATCTATAAGAACTTACATGAGACTTATCTTTGGAACTTTCTCTTTGTAAAAACTTGACCATTTGGATTAGGCATGCACTCGTCAATATACAGTGAAATTAGTTTTCCTATTTAGGGCTTAGCTACTTTATTTTTCTCTGTAATATTTATACAAAATGAATCATTATCTTACACAACCACCTGCACAAAAAACTTAACAAGCCTTTATTTTTAGCAATCTTAATAGAATAAGTAGAACTTTACAGACCACCAGCTTCCACCATCTCTAGTGTTGCACCACACCCACATAATCGTAAGCCACCAAAATCAACCCACACATCACACGGCTTCACACCAACTCTCATGGCAACCACCATTGTCGAGACTACAAGGTAAACCTCTCGCTCACCATATTAACTCTCTCTAAGTATTAGTTTTGCCCTCATCGTACTCTCTCTCTCTCTCTCTCTCTCTCTCTCTCTCTCTCTTTGAACAGACACCTTCTCTTTCTATTATAATTAGTAGTTATCTAACTACTAGAGTAATTTTTCTTGTTTTTCGGTTAACTTTTTTTGTTTTTCCGTTAACTTTTTTGATTTTTCCATGGACTTTTCTTGTTTTTCCCTCATGGTACTCTCTCTCTCTCTCTCTCTCTCTCTCTCTCTCTCTCTCTCTCTCTCTCTCTCTCTCTCACACACACACACACACACACACACACACACACACACACACACCTGGAATAGACACCTTAGCTCACCCATGCCGGAGGTTCATGGTTGAACCCAACATTGAGGACTACCTCCATTCCAAATCCTCTATCCAAGAGCCTTACGGCAAGCTCTACCTGTAGATAAAAATTGGCAGAAGAAACCGCGAATATCAACGGGAAAGGAGAAGAAATTGTAGAGAATTGAAAGAAAGAAGGAACGACATGAGAGGAGAAGAGAATAGAGGAGAATGGAGAGAGAAGGAATAATGGAAGTGTTCCAATTCATATGGGCATTACGGCTTCCCATTCGTTTAAAATTCGTTCCTGCTCAAATTACAATACACCGTTTAAATAAATGGTACACGTAGATAGATTGGTGCGCATCGGTGCACTAACTCGCCTAAAGATAGAGTTTTGCTTTTTTTTTATTTATTTTATTTTTCCATTTTCTAGATAAATGAATGAAGTTGGGCTTTTAAAAAACCATAAATTCTAAGTCCGATCATGATCAAGGACATGCAAAACATGCCCAAGTACTAACGTAATCAACAATAAATCTATTTCAAAATTTTTCCACCTAACACCATTCACATGATACAAGTTAATTTTGAATAAAATTTTAAAATCTTAATCTTTCAAACCAAATTATATTGTGTGGATAGTGGATGGTGTAAACACCTTCAAATAACATTGCTAATGCCACTAATATGTTTTGTTTCAAGTATTCATAGATAACTAGAAATATTTTGCTTTGATACATATTAGAAGTGCGCTATCTACAAAGGAATTGTATAAAAATAAATTTATAAACTAATGTAACTTGATATGATACGCTGAATCTATTTCACATTAAAAAAAATTAATATTTTATAATACGGCGTACCACGTCAAACAATGTTAGTTTATGAATTTACTTTCATGAGATCCTTATATGGATGAAATATTTCTCAATTTATATATATATATATATTCTATTATAATTAGTGACTATCTAACTGCTACAATAACTTTTCTTATTTTTCTGTTAACTTTTCTTGCTTTTTCATTAACTTTTCTTATTTTTCTGCTAACTTTTTTTATTTTTCCGTTAACTTTTATTGTTTCTCCCTCATGGTACTCGCTCTCTCTCTTTGCCGCCTGGAACAGACACCTTCGCATACCCATGCCATAGGTTCATGATCAAACTCAACATTGAGGATTACCTTCCATCAATATCCTCCATCCAAGAGCCTTACGGTAAAATCCACCAATAGATAAATATTGGAAGAGGAGACCACGAGTATTGACAGGAGAAGAGAAGAAATTGCAGAGAATGGAGAGGGAGAATGAACGATGAGAGAATGGAGGAGAATGGAGAGAAGGGGAACGATAGAAGTGCACCCATTCAAATGGGCGTTTCGGCTTCCCAGCCATATAAAATTCATTCCCGCCCAAATTAAAATGCACCATTTAAATAAATAGTAAACGTAGATAGATTGGTACGCGTCATTATACTAACTCGCTTGAAGATAGAGTTTTCCTTTTTATTTTATTTTTTTGCTTTCCATTTTCTCAGTGTTCCTCATTTAGTTTATTGGTCATGGAGAGTGAGAAAGAATGAGCTTTTGTTACGGACGATATTTCTTTTCTGTTTCGTAGATAAATGAATGAAATTGGGCTTTTGAAAAACCATAAATTCTAAGTCCGATCATGGTCGAGGACTTGCAAAACATGCCCAAGTACTATCGTCATCAACAATAAATCTAATTCAAAATTTTTACACCTAACTCCATTCACATGATATAAGTTAATTTTTGAATAGAAATTTTAAAATCACATTTTAAAAACCAAATATATCTTGTGGATGGTGGATGGTGTAAATGCCTTCAAATTACATTACTAATTCTACCAATATGTTTTGTTTCAAGTATACATAGATAACTAGAAAAATTTTGCTTTAATACATACGTGAAGTGCTATATCTACAAAGGAATTTTATAAATATAAATTTACAAACTGATGTTTCTTGATGTGGTACGTTAAATTGATTTTTTAATGAAAAAATTTAAAATTTTATGTGGATGAAATATTTCTCTCCCTTTATCTATATATATATATATATATATATGTACACACACTTCGTTTGGTGTTGTCAAGAGAAAAACACAAAAAGATAGATAACGAAACAATATTTAATGAAAGAATAATATTAAGTACAAAGTTTCAAATAGTGAAGCCCCATATAAAACATTTGTTAAAAAACGGATCCCACTCATAAAGAACAATTTTATTTAAACTTTTTTAATGTGGAATCTGTAAGGACTTATATGAGACTTGTCTATTTGGAACTTTCTCTCAGTAAAAACTTGACTGTTTAGATTAGGCATGCATTGGTCAATATACAGTGAAATTATTTTTCCTATTTGGAGACTAGCAGCTTTATTTTTCTCTTTAATATTTATACAAAATGAGTGCCGCGTAAACACCTACAAATAACATTACTAATGCCATTAATTTGTTTTGTTTCAAGTATACTTAGATAATTAGAAATATTTTGTTTTAATACATATGAAAAGTGCTATATCTACAAAGAAATTGTATAAAAATAAATTTACAAACTGATACGACTTGATATGGTACGCTGAATCTATTTTACATTAAAAAAATTTAGAATTTTATAATACGGCGTACCACGCCATACAATATTAGTTTATGAATTGACTTTCATGAGATCCTTATATGGTTGAAATATTTCTCAATTTATATATCTATTATATTATAATATGTGGCTATCTAACTACTAAAGTAACATTTCTCATTTTTCCGTTAAGTTTTCTTGTTTTTCCATAAAAAATTTTTATTTTTTCCGTTAACTTTTCTTGTTTTTCCATAAAATTTTTTTATTTTTTCCGTTAACTTTTCCTATTTCGCCCACATGGTACTCTCTCTCTCTCTCTCTCTCTCTCTCTCTCTCTCTCTCTCTCTCTCTCTCTCTCTCTCTCTCTCTGTGCCACTTGGAACTGACACCTTCGCTCACCCGCACAATAGGTTCATGGTTGATCCCAACATCGAACCATTCCGGATTTTTCTATCGAAGACCCTCACAGAAAGATCTGCATGTAGATAAAAATTGGGAGAGGAGACCACGAGTATCAAAAGGAGAGAAGAAGAAATTATAGAGAATGGAGAGGGAGAATGAATGACAAGAGTGAAGAAGAGAATGGAGAGAGGGGGAACGACATAAGTGCTCCTATTCAAATGGGCGTTTCAGCTTCCCATTTCTCTAATATTCATTCACGCTCAAATTAAAATATACCGTTTAAATAAACGGTACACGCAGATAGATTGGTGCGCATTGATGCACTAACTTGTCTGAAGATTGAGTTTTCATTTTTTATTTTCTTTCTATTTTTTAGTTGTTCCTTATTTAGTTTAATTGTTATGCATAGTACGAAAAGAATGGGCTTTTGCAGCTGAAGATATTTTTTTCTATTTTGGTAGATAAATGAATGAAGTTTGGCTTTTGAAAAACCATAAATTCTAAGTCTGATCATGGTCAAGGACTTGCAAAACATGCTCAAGTACTAACGTCATCAACAATAAATCTATTTCAAAAGTTTTTCACCTAACACCATTCACGTGATATAAGTTAATTTTGAATAGAAATTTTAAAATCTCATTCTTACAAACCAAATTATATCTTGTGGATGGTGGATGGAGTAAACACTTTTAAATAACATTACTAACGCCACCAATATGTTTTGTTTCAAGTATACATAGATAACTAAAAATATTTTGCTTTAATTCATACGTGAAGTGCTATATCTACAAAGGAATTTTATAAAAAAAAATTTACAAACTGATGTTTCTTGATATGGTATGTTGAATCTATTTTACAATGAAAAAATTTAAAATTTTATGTGGATGAAATATTTCTCTCTTTGTCTATATCTATATATATATGTACACACACACACACACTTTGATTCGTGTTGTCAAGAGAAAAACACAAAAAAATAGATAACAAAACAATATTTAATAAAAGAATAATATTAAGTACAAAGTCTGAAATAGTGAAGCTCCATATAAAACATTTGTTGAAAAGTGGATCTCACTTATAAAGAACAGTTTTATTTACACTTTTTTAATGTGGAATATGTAAGGATTTACATGAGACTTGTCTATTTCTCTGTAAAAGCTTGACTATTTGGATTAGGCATGCACTGGTCAATATATAGTGAAATTAGTTTTCCTATTTGGAGGCTAGCTACTTTATTTTTCTCTTTAAAATTTATACAAAATAAGTGCCGAGTAAACACCTACAAATAACATTACTAATGCCACTAATTTATTTTGTTTCAAGTATACATAGATAATTAGAAATATTTTACTTTAATACATATGAAAAGTGCTATATCTACAAATGAATTGTATAAAAATAAATTTACAAACTGATATGACTTGATATAGTACACTGAATCTATTTTACATTAAAAAATTTTAGAATTTTATAATACGGTGTACCACGCCATACAATATTAGTTTATGAATTGACTTTCGTTAGATCCTTATATGGCTGAAATATTTCTCAATTTATATATCTATTATATTATAATAAGTGGTTATCTAACAACTAAAGTAACATTTCTTATTTATCCGTTAACTTTTCTTGTCTTTCCATAATTTTTTTTCCATCAACTTTTCTTGTTTCTCCCACATGGTACTCTCTCTCTCTCTCTCTCTCTCTCTCTCTCTCTCTCTCTCTCTCTCTCTCTCTCTCTCTCTCTCTCTCTCTCTCTCTCTCTCTCTCTCTCTCTCTCTCTCTCCCACCTGGAACTGACACATTTGCTTACCCACGCAATAAGTTCATGGTCGATCCCAATATCGAAGACTACATCCATTCCGTCAAAGACCCTCACAAAAAGCCTCGTATATAGATACAAATTAGAAGAGGAGACCACGAGTATCGACGGGAGAGGAGAAGAAATTATAGAGAATGGAGAGGGAGAATGAATGACAAAAGCGGATAAGAGAATGGAGGAGAATGGAGAGAGGGGGAACCACGGAAGTGCTCTTATTCAAATGGGCGTTTCGGCTTCCCATTCCTCTAAAATTCGTTCATACTCAAATTAAAACGTACCGTTTAAATAAATGGTACACGCAGATAGATTGGTGCACATCGATGCATTAACTCACCTGAAGATAGAGTTTTCCTTTTTATTTTCTTTCTGTTTTCTCGATATTCCTTATTAGTTTAATTGTTATGTAGTGTACGAAAAGAATGGGCTTTTGTAGCTGAAGATATTTCTTTCCTATTTGGTAGATAAATGAATGAAGTTTGGCTTTTGAAAAACCATAAATTCTAAGTCCGATCATGGTCAAGGACTTGCAAAACGTGCTCAAGTACTAACGTCATCAACAATAAATTTATTTCAAAATTTTTATACCTAATACCATTCACATGATATAAGTTAATTTTGAATAGAAATTTTAAAATTTCATTCTTACAAACCAAATTATATCTTGTGAATGGTGGATGGTGTAAACAGCTTCAAATAACATTATTAATGCCACTAATATGTTTTGTTTCAAGTATACATACATAACTAGAAATATTTTGCTTTAATACATACGTGAAATGCACAAAGAATTTTATAAATATAAATTTAAAAACTGATGTTTCTTAATATGGTATGTTGAATCTGTTTTACAATGAAAAAATTTAAAATTTTTTGTGGATGAAATATTTCTCTCTCTCTCTCTCTCTCTCTCTCTCTCTCTCTCTCTCTCTCTATATATATATATATATATATATGTACACACACACTTCGATGGGTGTTGTCAAGAGAAAAAAAAAAAAAGATAATGAAACAATATTTAATAAAAGAATAATATTAAGTACAAAGTCTCAAATAAAGAATCCCTATATAAAACATTTGTAAAAAAATTAATCCCACTTATAAGGAATAGTTTTTTTTTTACAGTTTTTTAATGTGGAATCTGTAAGGACTTACATGAGACTTGTCTATTTGAAGCTTTCTCTCAATAAAAGCTTGACTGTTTGGATTAGGCGTGCGATGGTCAATATTTAGTGAAATTAGTTTTCCTATTTAGAGGCTAGCTAGGATATTTTTCTCTTTAATATTTTTACAAAATGAGTGCCGCGTAAACACCTTCAAATAATATTACTAATGCCACTAATATGTTTTGTTTCAAGTATACATAGATAACTAGAAATATTTTTCTTTAATACATAAGTGAAGTGCTGTATCTACAAAGGAATTATATAAAAATAAATATACAAACTGATATATCTTGATATGGTACACTGAATCTATTTTACAATATACCATAAAATTTTATAATACGGTATACCACGCCAAACAATATTACTTTATGAATTTACTTTCATGAGATCCTTATGTGGATGAAATATTTCTATATATATACACATACACACACTTCACTCGGTGTTCTCAAGAGAAAAACACAAAAAAATAGAGAATGAAACAATATTTAATAAAAGAGTAATATTAAGTAAAAAGTCTCAAATAGAGATGCCCTATACAAAACATTTGTAGAAAAGTGGATCCTATTTATAAAAAATAGTTTCTTTTTATACTTTTTTAATGTGAGATTTGTAAGAACTTATATGAGACTTATCTATTTGGAACTTTCTCTCGATAAAAACTTGATCGTTTGGATTAGGCATGCACTCATCAATATACAGTGAAATTAGTTTTCCTTTTTTTTTTTCCTTTATGTTTTCTTGGTATTCCTTATTTAGTTTATTGGTTTTGGAGAGTATAAAAGAATGGGGTTTTGTAGCTGAAGATATTTCTTTTCTGTTTGGTAGATAAATAAATGAAGTTGGGCTTCCGAAAAATCATAAATTCTAAGTCCGATCATGGTTGAGGACTTGCAAAACATGCCCAACTACTAACTTCATCAACAATAAATCTATTTCAAAACTTTTACACCTAACAACATTCATGTGAAATAAGTTAATTTTGAATAGAACTTTTAAAATCTCATCTTACAAACCAAATTATATCGTGTGGATGGTATAAACACCTTCAAATAACATTACTAATGCCACCAATATGTTTTGTTTCAAGTATATATAGATAAGTACTGGAAATATTTTGCTTTAATACATATGAAAAGTGCTATATCTAAAAAAGAATTATATAAAAATAAATCTACAAATTGATGTGACTTAATATGGTATGCCGAATCTATTTTACATTAAAAAAATTTAAAATTTTATAATACGGCATACCACGTCAAACAATATTAGTTTATGAATTTACTTTCGTGAGCTCTTTATATGGATGAAATATGTTGAACCCAAGGTTTCAAACTTTGTATAATTATATATCTACACATGGATTTTGATGATAACAAATGAATTCAAAGAATAAATAAGTCTCAAGTTCAAGTTGTCTACATAATAGAGTCAAGCACATCAAGAAACAAGTATGGGCAAGAATGGAACAAGTTCACATTAAAGTCATAGAGTAATATTGTAAATCTCTTAAAAATTCGAAATTAGGATTAAGGCTCAAAATTAATATTTTATCATAAAATATTAAAATATATTTTTCACATGTGCATGAATATTTTGAAAATTAAATTTGAAAATTTTGAAAGATGATTGATTGTCATCTTTCACATGTGAATACCTTGATTAAATGGTTGAACTTTGAAAATATTAAAAATGATTGATTGTTATCTTTCACATGTACATGTTTTATTTGAATATTTTCAAAAGTGATTGATGCTTTTTTTGACTTATGCAAAAGGTAGATGATTTTGTTTGAAAATTTTGAAAAGTAAAGTGTGCTCCTTTTGTCATATGCAAAAAGTAAAAGATTAGATTTGAATTTTTTGAAAAGTAAATTGTGCTCATTTTGTCATATGTCAAAAGTAAAAGATTAGGTTTGAAGTATTTAAAAAATGAATGATGTTGTCTTTGACAATTGAAAAAGAAGAACCTTTTATTTGAATTTTTTGAAAAAATGAATGATATTGCCTTTGACATGTGAATCTTTTTAAATTTGAATATAAAGTCTTATATGCCTATAAATAGATCATTTGAGAGCTTTGCATTCACAACACTAAAAGCATACAACATTCATTCAAATTTTTCATTTTCTCTTCTCTAAGTATTGAGCATTAATTCTTGTTCATTTTGAGATATATATTTTACGCTGTATTGTTCTTATTCCACTTATTGAGGAGTGTTTTCTGATAACCTACCCACTATCAGCTCTTGTATCAGTAAAAGGGCGTGTATAACCCTTGTGCGTGTAGAAAGTGTTATACACAGGGAATAGTTGAATCACCACGTGTAAAGTAATTGTAAGTGTAGAGGGTGTTCTACACGAATCCTTTGTAGCGGTCTTGTTCAAAGGTGTAATAGGTTTCTATTTCCACCTGAATGAGGTTGAATAGTGAATTTGAAAATTCTCAAGGGGTAACTTGAAGCGATGACGTAGGCAGTGGGGCCGAACTTCGTTAACATATTGAGTTTGTTTCTCTCGTACCCTTACTCTTTATATTTATTATTATTTCGTATTTTGTTTATATTTTATATTTTATATTTGATTTATAATTATTATTTTTTTAATATAACTCAATTCATTCCCCCTCTTGTGTTAGTCATCTGGACAACAAAATATTTCTCAATTTATATTTCTATTATATTATAATAAGTGGCTATCTAACTATTACAATAACTTTTCTTATTTTTTTGGATAACTTTTCTTGTTTTTCCATTAACTTTTTTTGTTTTTCCGTTAACTTTTCTTGTTTCACCCTCATGGTACTCTCTCTCTTTCTGCCACCTGGAATCGACACATTTGCTCACCCGCACTGTAGGTTCATGGTCGAACCAAACATCGAAGACTACCTCCATTCTGGATTTTTCCATCCAAGACCTTCACGAAAAGCTCCGCCTGTAGATAAAAATTAAGAGAGGAGACCACAGGTATTGACAGGAGAGGAGAAGAAATTGTAGAGAATGGAGAGGGAGAAGGAACGACAGGAGTGGAGAAGAGAATGGAGGAGAATAGAGAGGGAGAACAAAGGAAGTGCTCTTGTTCAAATTGGCGTTTCGGCTTCCCATCCGTCTAAAATTCATTCCCGCTTAAATCAAAACGTACCGTTTAAATAAACGTTGCACGTAGATAGATTGGTGATCATCGATGTACTAACTCACCTGAAGATAGAGTTCTCCTTTTTTATTTTCTTTCTATTTTCTTGGTGTTCCTTATTTAGTTTATTGGTTATGGAGAGTATGAAAGAATGGGATTTTGAAGCTGAAAATATTTCTTTTTTGTTTGGTAGATAATGAATGAAGTTTGGTTTTTGAAAAACTATAAATTCTAAGTTCGATCATGGTCGAGGACTTGTAAAACATGCCCAAGTACTTACGTCATCAACAATAAATGTATTTCAAGATTTTTACACCATTCACGTGATATAAGTTAATTTTGAATAAAAATTTTAAAATCTCGTTCTTAACCAAAATATATTTTGTGGATGGTGGATGGCGTAAACACCTTCAAATAACATTACTAATGTCACCAATATGTTTTGTTTCAAGTATACATAGATAACTAGAAATATTTTGCTTTAATACATATGAGAAGTGTTATATCTACAAATGAATTAAATAAAAATAAATACACAAATTGATGTGTATTGATATGGCATACTAAATTTATTTTATAATAAAAAAATTTAAAATTTTATAATACGGTATACCACATCAAACAATATTACTTTATAAATTTACTTTCATGAGATCCTTATGTGGATGAAATATTTATCTCTCTATATATATACATACACACGCTTCATTCTGTGTTCTCAAGAGAAAAACACAAAAAATCAAGAATGAAACAATATTTAATAAAAGAGTAATATTAAGTACAAAGTCTCGAATAGAGAAGCTCCATACAAAATATTTGTAAAAAAGTGGATCCCACTTATAAAGAATAGTTTTTTTTTTTTTTTTACACTTTTTTAATGTGGGGTCTGTAAGGACTCACATGAGACCGATCTATTTGAAACTTTCTGTTGATAAAAACTTGATCGTTTGGATGAGGCATGCACTCGTTAATATACAATGAAATTAGTTTTCCTATTTGGAGACTAGCTACTTTATTTTTTTCTTTAATATTTATACAAAATGAGCCACTATTTTACACAACCACCTATACAAAAAACTCAACAAGCCTCTATTTTAAGCAATCTTGACAGAGCAAGCGGAACTCTACAGACTGCCAACTTCCACCATCTCTAATGTTGCCCCACACTCACATGACCGTAAACCACCAAAATCAACCCCCACGTCTCATGATTTCACACCAACTCTCACGGTAGCCACCACTGTCGAGACTACAAAGTAAGGCTCTTGCTCTCCATGTTAACTCTCTCTAAGTATCGATTTTACCCTCATGGTACTCTCTCTCTCTCTCTCTCTCTCTCTCTCTCTCTCTCTCTCTCTCTCTGTGCCACCTAGAACAAACACCTTCGCTCACCCACACCGTAGGTTCATGGTTGAACCCAATATCGAGGACTACCTCCCTTTCGGATCCTCCATCTAAAAGCCTCACGGGATGCTCCGTCTCTAGATAAAAATTGGGTGAGGAGACCACGAGTATCGACGGGAGAGGAGAAGAAATTGCTGAAAATGGAGAGGGAGAAGGAACGATGGGAGTGGAGAAGAGAATGGAGAGAGAGAAAATGACGGAATTGCTCACATTCAAATGGGTGTTTCGGTTTCCCATACGTCTAAAATTTATTATTGCTCAAATTAAAATGCACCGTTTAAATACAAATGAGCAACAAAAGAATTCTATAAAAATAAAGTTATCAACTGATGTGACTTAATATAGTATGCTGAATCTATTTTACAATAAAAAAATATAAAATTTTATAATACAGCGTATCACGTCAAACAATATTATTTTATGAATTTACTTTCATGAGATCCTTATGTGGGTGAAATATTTCTCAATATATATATACACACATTTCATTCGGTGTTCTCAAGAGAAAAATACAAAAAAATAGAGAACGAAACAATATTTAATAAAAGAGTAATGTTAAGTACAAAGTCTTAAATAGAGAAGCCTCGTACAAGACATTTGTAAAAAAGTAAATCTTATTAACAAAAAATAATTTTTTTACACTTTTTTAATATGAGATATATAAAAACTTATACGAGACTTATCTATTTAGAACTTTCTCTTGATAAAAACTTGACCGTTTGGATTAGGCATGCACCGGTCAATATATAGTGAAATTAATTTTCCTATTTAGAGATTAGCTACTTTATTCTTGTTCTTTAATATTTATACAAAATAGCCAAATAGGCTTCATATGGTTTTAAAAATATATTTTCTCCTACTTTTTTTTCCCTCTGCACTATATATATACACACACACGCACATTCAAAAATAAAAATATAATTAGTTCAAAGTATAAGCATTATTGGCAATCTAAGCGCTCTCTCTCTCTCTCTCTCTCTCTCTCTCTCTCTCTCTGTGTAAAGACTGATAAATTGATAGTAGCAGCGCAGACGAACGCAGAGCCACCATCTGTCTTATTCTATTTATAATATGCTTTAGATCTTGAATTCTTAAAAGCTATGATCATTGAGATCATGTTTGTAATATTCTCAGTTAAGTACTAAAGGTTTAGTAGCGTCAGCCTCCTGACCTTTATACTCCATATGTTTGGAGAAGTTTTGAAATAGAGATGGTTCATCTCATTTCATCTTAAAATTTTTTTATTTTACTTCATTCTTAAGTAATACTCAAATATACATATTTTCTAATTTGAAATTTTTAACTTTTTATTTAATCATTACAAAATTTTCAAATTTTTAAATAAAATACAAAAAAATAATTCAATATTTTTCAATCATAAAGCAAAAATTATACTTTAATAATATTTTTATATAATTTTTTCTCTATCATTCTCAAAATCTCATAAAATATAGTAACTCAAATAATTTCACTACTGTTTACATATCATATCATCTCACTATTCAAACGATTCCTTACTCTTGTTACTCTTGGTTGATGAGAACGAGCTGCAAAGTAAAACTTTTAGAATAATGATATATCCAATTCTCAAATATTGAGAAGTCTCACGTGACTTAAGAACAAACTCATCTTGGATTTTATAAGGAGTTACTCTACTCCTCTTAGTAGGTTTTTTAAGGGAAAAAATGAGTATTTCTATATGGTATTAAAGCAGGCTAACTTATGATCAATGATGGGCTCTCATGACCTATCCACGATGATGGTACCAAAAATACCGGCCCACACATGAGGAAGCGTATTAAGAAGTCCCATATGGCTTAAAAACAAACTCATCCTGAGCTTTATAAGGAGTTACCCTACTCCTACTATTAGGTATTTTAAGGAAAAAAAATAGGTGTTTCTATATCAAATGTACAAAACTCTTGTAAGACTTCTAAAAAAAAAAAAAAGAGAGATCACATAAAAAAAAGTGAATTTTTCATAGTAGAGTTCATTTCTTTCTAAAAAAATATGTACATGATTTAAATATTTGAGATTTGTACATATTATTTCGAAGAGAAATGATATTTATAGTCGTGTAACACTTGTATATAATAAATTTTATTTTTTTAAAACGATTGTGTAACACTTGTATACTCTATATACGAATCATTATTCTACTCTAAAAATTTTACCTTCAGCCCATTCTAATCAACCATGCATTTACGTACCGGGTGTAATTACTTTAAAATGGTATATTATTTTTAAATTATTGATTTTATGATTTTTAATTATACAATATTAAATACGAATAATGGATTAGACGTGAGGAATCGATAATGGTGGGTGGAAAGTTGGTAATAATAATATGAATGTGACGTGAGTTTTAATAGAAGAGTAGTTCGAGAAAACAAAAAGCCACGGGCCCAGGCCACGATCCTTTGTTGATGCGATGCTGTTCCTCCATAAGTGTGCTTTTGAACCGACAAATGCTTCAAAATGTAATTAGTTTCATCGATGGAGCCAAACGCCAAATGGTTATAACCATAATGCAACTGGCGTAGTATTTAGAGGTGAGATCAGATCAAATGAGATGAAATGAGTTAAGGTAAGTTAAATAAAATATTATTATAATAAATAAAATATTATTAGAATATATTATTTTTATATTAAAATTTAAAAAAATTATATTGAAATTTTAAAAAGTTATATTAAAATTTAAAAAATTTGTATTGAGATTTTATTTTATATGAAAATTTAAAAAAATTATAATAATTAAAATGAGATGAAATGAGATGAGATGAAAGTTTTCTGAAAATAAACTATTTCACTATATGGTTAGATAGAATCGAAATCTTTTTGTCGTGATGTTAATAATATTATTTTTATTATAAATTAATAAAATAAGAGAAATAATATTTATAATTTTAAAATATATAAACTTAACGTATTTTATTTTAAAAAAATAGATAAATATAAAATTTTTATAAAAAAATTAATTTTTTAATATTGGACTCTACTATTTTTTTTTTAAAAAATGTAGATAACTTACACATATTCAAACTATATCTAATAATACTAATAAAATAATATTAATTTATAAATTTATTTTTATAAAATATATAGCTACTATTATCTAAAATATTTATATTAATAATAATATTGTCAAATTGAATATGATATACTGGCTAGCAGTTAAAGTCTAAAGACCGTCTTTCCCGCTAAAAATTATACTCAATAATATTTGATAAGAAAAAAAATAAAAAATATATAATGCGATAAAGAAATATAGAATTTTTCTATTATTAAATATTATTAAAATATCGGTGTTAGCCATTTGAAATGAAAAAAATAAAATAAAATACCAATATTTTATAGTATCTCGTTAATTTAAAAAACTTCATAATTCGGTTGATACGTTAAAAAATAACTTCTAAATAAATTTTCTCGCATTATTTTACTTTCAAATCTTGTTACGTAGGTGTTCTCTTTCCCCTCACTTTCTTTCACACTTTTCTCGGCATTCTTTCTTCGTGTCTGATTCTGCAGAGAAATTTCTGCAGTGAAAGAACACAGAGAAGAGGAAGAGGAGCAGAGTGCGTTTACCTTTAGGTACGTGGACCCTGATAATGGATTACCAAGCCTCCTCTTCTACTCTCTCCACTAAACTCTCCAATGCCGACAGAGTTGGCTCAAAAACTGTGTACGACGGCGCTTTCTCTGCTCCGACCTCACAGTTTGGGGCTACAAATTTATCGTCCCGGGTTCTAGACTACGGTGAGATATTCACTTGCCCCGAAGCCTCGCGAGGTTCTTCGATTCCGTTTCTTGACGTTCCTGCGCTGAATGACAGCAACGTGTCGGTGGATGTTCGGAGTTTTTCAAAACTCGATTACTCCAAGGTTTTCGGTTCCTTTGGGGAATCAGATTTTTCCCTATCATTTGAGGAGCTTATTTCTGAGCCAAAGACAAGGAATGGCTTTTCTGATAAGGAGCGGTATAAACTATAAACCCGCTCTTCGCCTTTTAGTCGACGGTATTTTTGTCTTGAGTGTGAAACTCAAGCTCTCTTTGGTTGCTGAGTTATTCTCTGAAATGGAAGTTCTGAGAAAATAAGCTCTGCAAATTCTGTAACGCACAAGTTAGAAAACTTACTTTTTTGTGTTACTATTATGCTCGAATTGATGTCGGTTTTAGAAGTTCAAAATCTTTATCCTAGATTTTATTATCTACTATTTACCTAACAAAATTAAGTATAGAATTCGGTCTTTGAGTTACGAAGAAGCGTTCGAGGCCCAGTAGGTAATTCGTAAGTAGTCGAGAATGTGAAGGGACTTCGTCGTATAGATATTCGAGTTCCAACAACTTTTCGTACAGTTCGCCAGGGGATTGGATTAATGTTAGGGAAATTTATTAGTTTGTAATTGTTTAGGAGGAATCTGAAAGAGGAAAATTCAGTTTCTTTTATGGCATATGTTATACTACTCGTAATTCTGAGAGAGCCTCCCTTGTTTTGGAACCAACCCATCATGGAAGTAGTTCTCCTCAGAAAATCTCATGGATGCCGTATCTGGCTTTTTGGGAGTGCCGGTGGTTGATATTGTCCGTTGTTTATTTTTGTATTTTATTTTAATGCTGGACTTTTGTTTGATATAGCCCTTTATTTCAATATTTCTTCCCGTGAAGAGATCTATATTAATTGGATGCATATAAGAACTTATTTTGTTCGGTGTTTGTTGTAAATTTCTGCACATATCTTATAGTGACCCGTTCCGTAGCCTTTGCTGCCTGCCTCTCTTTTTTTTATTTTCTTTGCCTCTTATTTTATGGTATTTTCCCTTCACGTCTGCCATGACAGTTTTTTGGATCATTATATAAGAATTTTATTGATGAGAAGTAGGCATAGCCCAAGGCCTTGACATTGAAAGGAATTAAACAGTTTTCTTTAAAATCAATTGAACTTTTAGATGTTGAGCATTGAGCTTATGTTATTGTCATATCTATTTTTATTATGTAGGAATCCAGCTGAAAGAGGATCCCCTTTTGAAGGGGCAGATCCTTCTGATTGTCAAGAAAGAAAGCAGATGTATTCACATGAAGCATCTTATCATTCGTTTGATGCTGTGGAGAAGCTCAGCAAGTCACGCATTAAAATCAGACAAGGAGGCAAAAAAGGAATAAATAGGCCAACCCAAGACGCTCAGCTTCATGGTGCTCCTGGTTATACGTGCATAATCAATGAAATGACTAACTTGCAGATGAATGAAAGCCAAAAGCCAGTACCTTCTGCAGTAAATGATGCTTATCTGAAGAATGATTTAACCGATGGGCTAATAGATAGTGTGCATCCCACAAAAATTGTGACAGATCTTCCTGCTTATGGTGCTAGCGAACAGAAATGTGAAGTTGGCGTTGCACTTCAAAATAAATATGATGTGTGTGGGTCCAATTCAATTGATATGTCATTTGGTGCGTCTGAATACGACCATGGACATTTTTTGAAAGTTTCACCATCTTCAAGCCCACTGTCCAATTCTTGTGGTAGCAAGGGTGGTTCTGAGAAATTGATGGCTCCAAAGTTTGGGGCTCCTGGAATTCTTTTTGAAGGTACTGGACATGTCTCTTCGCCAACATACTCTGATGAGGACATAGATTCAAACTCATTTGCCATCGCCTCTGTGGTTGCTTTGAGGAAAGCAATAAAGGAGGCACGAGAAAAGATGGCATTTGCAAAAGAATCAATGGCAAGAAAGAAGGCCGGCCTTCGAAATCATGCCAATTTGAGTTCTAATTATGGCCTCAAAGCTGAGCTGAGAAGGCAGGGTAAAGCTACAGACAAGGCAAAGAGGTACAAGGAGAAGAAGGATTCAGAGATGTATGAGATGGAGAATGCTGCAGAGCAAGCTTTTGCAGGTACAGGGGAGCAAAATATCATACGAACGGGCCTCACAGTAGACTTTGGGATCAGGAAGTCACCTTTGGGAACTGAAGCAGCTTTAGAAGAACAGTTTTATGAACTTGTTACCACAGGTAAACATGAAGAAGTAATGTTAGAGTTTAAACAGGCAGATAGCACAAAGAAAGAAGGCTTTCAGAAGGGCGAATTAGAATTAGGTCAACAGGTTCATGATCAGGAAGAAAATGAGAAGATATTAAGAGTTGTTCTCGAGCAGGAAGAATCTGAGATGAAAGTTAAAGCATCCCATGTACAGGAAAAGCGTGGAGAGAAACTAAAAATTCTCGAGGAAGTAGTAAATCATGAGGAAAATATTGAGACTCGAAAGTTTGAGGAAAATGAAAACATGAAGAGGCAGATGAAGCCTCAGGAGTGGGTAGAAAATGGAAAACAAAGAAAAGAGGATTGTGAGGAGGTAGACATTCAGAAGGAACAAGAATATGCCCACTGGGGGAAAGACACTGAAAAGAGGCTAGACAAAGTTCATGAGAAATTAGTAATTGAGACGAGATTTAATGACATCCACAATGAGAAAGAAAATGGGAAGAGTCTTGAAGTGAATGGTGATTTGGAAGGAAATAAGAAGCTGCAAGAGGCTGGAGAAAATGAGAAGTTGCATAAAGGGGTTGTTTATCGGATTGAAGATAAAGACACTAGACTAAAGGGGACTTGCAAATGGATAGAAGCTGAGAAGATACAAACAGACAATGATCAGAGTGCAGAAGATGGGAAAAGATTGAAAGTGGCCCAAGAAGCTCTTAGTTGCAAGGAGAACAATCTTGACACTGCTGATGATCAATATAAGCAGGATGAAAGTAAAGACCTAAATGAAAATCAAAAAGTGAGTAGACATATTGAGAATGATAGAAGTGCGGATGTAACGTTTGAGTTACCTGCACATGATGAGAATGGAAGTAGAATTGAAGTAAATAAGGATTCCATTAAACTGGAGGAGAATGTAAAAAAGGCAGACGGTGTTAAAGTTGAAATTGAGGTAAGAATGGCCGAAGAATCCATTTGTGATGAGGACAATCTTGAGAGGGTTGATGATGGATTTAAGCAGGATGGAAGTGAGAAGCTAAGCAAAAATCATGAAGCCAGCAGACAAAAAGACAAAGATAAGGGTGTGGAAATAACTTTAGAGGCACCTGCACATGAAGAAAATGGAAGTACAATGGAAGTAAATACATCTTTCATTGAACACAAAGAGAGTGGGAAAGATTTAGCAGCAGTTAAAGAGGAAAATGACATGGAAGATAAGGAGATACTTGAAACAGTTGGTTTTACTCGAGATGCCTGCAGACAAGCTGAGACAAAGCAGCAAATGGAAGATATGATAGATACAGTTGTTTTTGACTCAGAAAGGGTAAACTTTGTTAAAACTGACATGAGTGGGCAAAAGCAAAACTACCAACATGAAGAAGAACACAAAATAGCCTTCAATCTGGCAGGGAACATTGAGGAATTGGCTCCTGAACTGGGGAATATGACTGTCAAGGAAGTTGAATTTGCTGGATATCAGGAAGAAGATGGGAATTGTACCATGTCTTCTCAAAAGGAAAAATGGGTTTATGGGAACAAGGTGAAAGCAGATCCCGAAGAAGATGGAAATAATTCTACCTCTTCTCATGAGGAGAGATGGGTTGATGATGGGAACAAGATGAAAGCAGTTCAGCTTCCCAGCATGTTCCTAGGGGAAGTAAATAGCCTGGAAACAGCGCAAGAGATCAAAAAAGCCCAGATCACAGAAAAAGATGGGACTCATCAATCGACCCTGACAATGGAAGAGAAGGAAAGCAATACTACTGAGCAAAAGGATGTGGAAATGGAAGAGGAACACTTTAAAAACATAGATGAAGTGCAAGAGAGGGAAAGAGAAAGAGAGAAGATGGCTGTTGAAAGAGCCATCCACGAGGCTCGTGAAAGGGCATTTGCTGAGGCTAGAGAGAGGGCTAAAAGGGCTGCTGCTGAAGCTCATCAAAAGGTGACAGCAGAGGCACGAGAAAAGTTAGCAAATACTTCTGCGGCTAATGAAAAGTCGTCAGCTGAGAAAGGTGCTATCAAAGCCAGACTTAAAGCTGAACGTGCTGCGGTAGTGAGAGCAAATGTAGAGGCTCGAGTACGTACCCTAGAAAGAGCAATGTTCAAGAAGGCTGCCTTCAAGGCAAGACACCAGGCTGAAAAGTACTTTGATGAGAAACGGCCTGGTGCATTAAAAGATAGAGGAAGGAGGCATAGCTTTTCACCACATTTGCGTTTCTCTGTTAAACATGTTTCTCACTTGACCTTTCCCATGAAGCTTTTCCAATGGCTTGTTGCATGGAAAATTAATAGTTAACTGAAATTCCTGCAGGATCCACAGCATAAAGGCTCGAGTTCTACCAGCAATACGAAATACCCCAACTCTTCAAGTCGTGGTGATGTGTCATTCTGTGAGTGCTTGCCCCCTTGCCCCATCACCCTTTTAGAGCATTTGATATATCTTTACTTATGAATCAAAATGAGGATTAAACTTTACTTGCTGATGGGCTATTTCTGAGCAATTATATTTGTTTAATGAAGCTCCCCACTCCACTGAGGGATTTGATGGAACTAATGATGAATCAACTCAGGGGTGTAAAGCAAGGTCTGAGAGGCATGAAAGAGTAGCAGAACGTGTGGTATGCGTCCCATCTTTGCTTAGGTTTACATATACAGGTGCTCTAGCATGTAACAAGCTTGGTTCATACTTTTTCTGGTTTCCTTCAGGCAAAAGCTCTTGCAGAGCAGAATATGCGGGATCTTCTTGCACGGAAGGAGCAAGCAGAGAGAAATGTACGATCAGTTCTATAGTTAAAGAAGTTCGTGCATTTACAGCCCAGGACAAGACCTGGAGTCTCTGTCTTACTATCTGAACATTTTTGTGACAGCGATTAGCAGTGTCACTTGATGCTGATGTCAAAAGGTGGTCAAGCGGGAAGGAGGGGAACCTGAGAGCCCTGCTTTCGACACTACAATATGTATGTGTGAGCCTTGTACTTATGTTTTATAAGAAATTCATATCTCTATGCTTTGTACTTCTATAATCTTGACTTTTTTATAGTATGGCATAACTTTGGATCTTGTGGACTTATTGACTGGGAATCTGCCTGCCGTTAATAAATCCATAGTCTAATAGATATATAAAACCTTTTCCTATTGAAGTATTACTTTTTTTTCGTTGGAGAATGTCGATAAGATGGAAAAGTTAAAACTCCCTTCCTTGGACATCAACAGCATCGATTGGAGATGACATCATAACCAACAAGCCAGAAAAAAAAAAAAAAAATCATAACTAGGAAATATAAGAGGAATAGACGAAGAGACACACAAATTATTCTTTTGTACAAATCCTATATAGTGCATTGACAAAGCTAGGAATGCCATATTGCAGTTATAATTTTGACTCTTTTTGTTCAATTTCTATATATAGATTTGATATTGAGAATTAAAGTAAGGTTACTTCAATTGCCATTAACTCGATCACTTCTATCTGTACAATTTAACTGGATGTTTGTACTGGCAGATCCTTGGACCTGACAGCAGTTGGCAGCCAATACCTCTTACAGATATCACTTCAACTAGTGCTGTAAAGAAAGCTTACCGTAAAGCTACTCTTTTTGTTCATCCTGACAAGTTGCAGCAGCGGGGTGCAAATATCCAGCAAAAGTACATTTGTGAAAAGGTTTTTGATCTTCTAAAGGTGCGTTCCTGATATTGTCCGTGCATAGTTATTCGGTGTAGGAACTGAGCTTGGACCAGTTCGCCCTGGAGGAGGGTTTGCACTTAGTCCTTGATTAGGTGGAAGAACTGGATTAAAACTACCATTAGCATAAAATTTAAGTGGAAAAGAAACTGCCAAAATGTGTTGGTTGTCATTTGCCTTCATTGACTGATGCTCAACAGCGTACTCCAAAAATGATCATGATTAGTGTCTCACATCCTTTCACCCCATCCACTAGGGATGGTGCAATCAGTAGTTTAATCTCATATCAAATCATTTTTTCATGTAAGAAAAAGTCTATCCTTAAGCCGGTTATCTCACCAACACCACACACTGTGACGTGGCTGAACCCGGTCTGACCGCCATGTCACAGTTTTACACTCGAAAACAAACCCACTCCTTCGTCCTTAAATTCTTCTCTTCTCAGAAAACCACCCCCCACTCTTTCTTTCTCGAGTTCTTCTCTTCTCAGAAAACCCAAACCCACTCCTTTGTCCTCCAACTTCACCCCTCAATCTGCTCGTCTCTCGTCTGCCACAGCCTTTCAGTGCCAACAATTCCATTCTCCCTCTTTTGTGCATTTGTTGCATTTCAGGTATGGACAAGCATTTCTTCCGGGTTGAGCTTAGAATGGGGATTTAAGATAAAAAAGATATGGTGTTGGTGGCTTGGCTGTATGGCTATGACATTTCTTCCACTTTATGGAAAGTTTTTCTCGTGTTGTATTCTTGGTTGTTCATCGCATAAGAAATGTTTGTCAAAATGCCTTACTGACTCATGCATTGCTTCCCAAACCTTAACGTCTATGTTGAGAGGACAAAGCTACAGTTGTCATGGCTCTCAACAGTGGTCGGTACTTGGGTGATTTATTTTCTCTTGAAGTTTGATCTCAGCCGTTCTAATGGTTCAACCATATTTAAAGATTTACATGCAGGAGCAGACCCTGGTATTGGTTGGGCCTCCCAAAACCAACATTGGGCACATTTTTTGTTCTTTTTTATAACTTTGAAATGAAGGGAGTTATGCGTGTTGATTTTCTGAGAAGAGAATAACTTGAGGACGAAGGAGTGGGTTTGGGTTTTCTAGGAAGAGAACTCGAAGACAAAGGAAGGAGTGGGTTTGGATTTTCTCTGAGAAATTCAAATGGAGAACTTATTTGAGGAAAGTGTGATTTGGGGAGTAAAATTACAAAAGAGCGTTTGACTGTACAAAAAAAAATAAAAATAAAAAAATCAACGTCATCGGCTGTGGGGTGTTGGCAACATGAGGGGCTTAAGTATAGAAGAACGCTTCATGTAATTAAGTACTTGAGCACTCTGAGCTGTGAACTGTAAGAAGATATAAATATTGCTTGAGATATGCCTTTTGATCTAATATTTCAATTCTTCCATTTTCCATTTACACTTCATACTTTTTTGGCAAGATTATGAGATTGGGACATGAGCCTTGCATGTACATCTTTTTCTTCATTTTGTTCTCTTATTTTTCCAAATCCTCCTAATAAGCCTGATGCTAACCCATATTATTTTGTCTTTTTTATCTCTAGGAAGCTTGGAATAGACTCAATGTGGAAGAACGGTAGATAGGGACTGGTGTTTTTATTTTGGCCACCTAAGCCAGGTAATACAATAAATAAACAAATAGTATCCATTTTTGCCCATCCGGCCAAATTATGGACACATTTGCTGCTCACAGAATGCAGACAAATCAGGACCGTTCAGGCAGCCAAAGCTAAAAATGCAAGGATGCAAATGAAAGCACGCCATGAACCAAAAGTCCCTTTGAGAAGAGAGGAAGTGCAGGCCACAAACTATCTCGTTCAGTAGCTAAAAGGTGAAATTCAACTTGTAACATAAATAATCTCTTAGAAGCGTGTTTTGTTCATCCAAGAGAGTATAAATGAAAACAGCATGAGATTTATTTATTAAGCCGAGAAATTAACTAATAAATAAACCGAGAAGCAATTTCTTTTATTTAGGAACTAGCTGGCCTTCTTACATACATATATTAAACTTGTAATTTACATATATAGGAGTATTCCTGCTAATGTTTTATTGCCCGAGTACCATTTAAACTTACTGTCTGTCTGCTCTTGCGCATGCAACACTGGCTCAAAATCTGATAAAGAAGCCCTTCGATCTGAAAATTGCTAAATTAATGTTCCGTCCTTTATTGTTGCATTCTTCACTATGACTGTGATCCCTGACCGTATGTAAAATCCTTCATTCGGTCTATCTGCTTCTTGAACACCCTGAGAAGTCAGAGAACATCCTTTAGCAGTGTGTTGATGAACAGTTAAAACACCATTCTCCAATAAGTTGGATGGCTTGATGTTTTAATAGCAATCTATAATTTGAAGATCTTAGAAATCTGCACTTACATCACCATTTGCTATGACCACATTTCTTCCTATCTTGGCATTCTTATCAATTATGCAATTCCTTCAAGAATTTTGACATTAGATATTAGCTAAATAGTTAGGCATATTGCTCTGAACTTTAGGACAAAGCATTGAATGTTTGAGAGAGAGAGAGGGAGAGAGGTTTTGACAGCCCCCATAAGACTTCACCTGATTTTGGTGTTCTGTCCAACACCAATTGGAACCTTTCCTTCCGCGAGCAGAGATGCAATTTCAGATTCTGTTTGGTAGTAATCTGCACCCATCATCATAGTATCCTGGAAACCAAATATAATCATTATTCAGTCAGAAAATGAAGATAGTCAAGCTCCTAAATCACACCATCTTGAAGTCTGAGGGAGCAGTTAACTGACCAATCTCACTTGAATATGCATGAGTACAATCAGAATCCAAATATTTTGAAGCCAATTGCACAACAGACCACAAAACCTACAACTTCAAAGAGGTGGAATGGGCATAAAATATGTTTCCTCACCTTAAGTTCAACACCGTACTCTAAACGTGAGCGCACACCGACTATGGAGTGCTGAACGCTGCATTCCCGCAAGAAGCAACCGTGGGAAACAATTGCATCCTGAATCTGGAAGAACCAGTTTGAGGTATGAGACACAAGAAGCAAGCCAATCTCAGATACCAATTTAACCTTATGATCATACCCTGCATTTGTCAACTTTGGTAGGCGGCAAGAATCTAGGAGATGTGTAGAAAGGTGTCTTTGGATCATAGAATTCAAACTTTGGAAGCTGCAAGGAGGAACCATATGATTTATGATCAGTTCAGAGTCATTTTCTCATTTGTGGGGACGAAAGAAACAATTTCCAAACCCCAAATTTCTAGCCCATGTGTGATATGCAGAACTTCTTGTTAATAATCAACACATGATACTTTTTCCCTATGCATATATATTTTTGATTTTTTAATGGATCATTACTGAAGTTCTTTCTTACCTTTTAACAAGATACTCTCCAATTTGTCAGACAGAATCCTTTTACTGTATATTCCGAGCACACAACCATGACTAAACAATCCGAATATAGTGTTTCATGATATCACTCAGTGATTCGTCAATAATATTATTGTTGCCAACAAAAATTCTATATGTAATCATTTTTTACTACTATTTACGCACTCCACTAATATTATTAATTGTCATTTTTTTAATATAAAATAATTACTTTGGCCAATCATATCAATGAAATGCACAAAGAATACGAAAAAGTGACTGTGCAAAAGTGACTGTATATAATAGAACTCGTATCAAAGTATGTCACTTGGGAGAAACTCGCACCAACCTGTTCTGTCAGGGCCAAGTTGGCATCAAAAAAAGACTTTATAGTTCCAATGTCCTCCCAATAATCATTGAATAAATATGCCTGACAATGAAAATGCACCAAGCAAATCAGTGATTACCATGCTAAAATATTGCTTACATAATTCACAAATGTTAGCATGGGAAGATTCAAAACCATAGAAATGCCTAAAAAATACAGAAACTCAGCTAGTTAGCTCTATCCTACTTGGACATTGTGCTCCATCACAGCTGATGGAATAATTTCAGAGCCAAAGTCGTTGCATGAAGGATATCGCCATCTCAACAGCTTTAGAAGGACATCAGTTTTAAATACATAGACACCCATTGATGCAATGTATGGGTAAATCCTGGCATCTTGCTCAGAAAGCCCCAGAAGAGCGGTGTTAACTTGCTGCAGCACAAATATGTGAGAGAAAATAACCAATTAAAGAGAATGGAAAGGTGTAGAAAGAAAGCTAAACTAAGGTCAAACAACAACAGTGAAGTAGATTTTCTTACCATTGCTTTTAGGTCAGGGCCCTTTGGTTTCTCAGAGAATTGAATTATACGTCCTGTGCTGTCAATTTTCATGAGTCCATAATCCGAAGCACGGCTGCAATACAATAAATACATTAAAGGATAAATATCTAGACACCAGGAGCTGAATCTATAGATCTGGTGTGTAGATCGAACTGTGACAGATCAATCGGAGATACCTCTCATCAATGGGCACACATGAAACTGTAATATCAGCGTTTGTTTCAATATGCTTCTGCAGGCACAGCTCCATCAATAAGCAGAATTGTTAAAAGATGTAACCAAGTATTAGATGAACTATTCCACCAGTAGATAGTTAAAAATCACCTGCACAAAATCCATATAGTCCATCCGATAGAGGTGATCACCAGACAGTATCATTATATGCTCTATACTCTTGTTCTTTGCATCCTGCACAATCAAACAAAAGCCAAAAAAGTATTATTATGGGTGGGTTTAATGTTGAGCATTACTGCAAAATCATAATCACTCACCTCAAAGACCCATATAAATTGCCTCACGGCATCTGCTGTTCCTTGGAACCATCTCTTCCCTGCTTCTCCTGGTGTTTGAGTGGCAGCCAAAACCTGTTTGTCCATTACATTAGCCTTAATTCATTGAAGGACATTTACCAGTCTCTAAAGGATTTTATTTGCCTTAATCATCTTACCTCCACAAACCCATCTCCAAAGCTACTACCATTCCCAAAATTATATGTGCGGGCAAGGTGACGGTTGAGGGAAAACGAGTTAAACTGCGTTAATATGAATATCTTTTTTATGCCACTGTTGATGCAATTACTCATTGGGATATCGATTAGCCTGTAATACCCTCCGATTGGAACCTGAAGATCATAGCAGATTATCATAAATCTCACCGTGAGATCATATTCAACTTCATAATCAGCCCTCAAAAGTTAGTATCATCTAGCTCTTAGTTACTGATACCAAACAATCTGTTTCATAGCAGCCGAATCATAAAACAAGAAAAAGAGAAATAAATAAAATATGGAGTGGTAATTTGTGATATTGACATCTCAAAATCACAGTAAGTGCCTCCTAGAGGCGATATCTCACCGCCGGCTTGGCTCTTCTGCTCGTGAGAGGAAATAAGCGAGTTCCGGCACCTCCACCTAATATGATAGAAGCTACACTTTTCGGGTCTGCTCTTGGAATCTGAAAAATCGGTGCCTGAAATGCCTGATATCATCATTTTAATGCTACAGTGAGTCTAATAATACTGCCAATTAAAAAATGAATTTGCTCATAATTTGATTTGAGTGAAATTGCATGGAATTCGCTTACCATGGCCTCTTTGTTGATATCTGAAGTGAGAACAGAGCAGGCAACAACCGGCTTTAGTTTAGTAACCCTGCTGCTTTCACTTGTCGAACTCTTCAAGAATTGTGCACTCAAGTCCCTGCTCTTTAGGCTCCCCAGAATACTCTCACCCCAAAAACCCGTACCCATATTCCTAACTCCTCTTCTGCCAACTTTGACCGGATGAGCATTGGTCTTCAGTGTCGCACAGCAAGAATCCATGGCGGACCCAGCAAGAAACGAAGTTCCAAGATGACTATTTATTTAGGACAGCGGCCTAGAGTGCAAAGTCCAGGAATGCTGAAGCTAAGGATATACCAAAACCACTGTCTAAGGAAAAATCGAAACCAGTCTCACCCAACTCCCAACCTTCGACAACCATAAACCACATCAAAAGTAACGAACCCAACACTGACCGGATCAAGAAGAAGCAGCCTGAAAACGAAGAATCGGAAGCACCCCGAAGCGAAAAAGATAGAAATTTTGATAGAGGCCGCTCGGACCACCAAATGGGCAGAGTAAATAAATGTGATCGAATCGAGTGCTTATTATGGCAAAGCTCAGAAGGTGTTGAGTGCGTGATCAATGGCGGATCAGATCACAAAATACAGAAAACAAGGAATGATGTTGAAGCGAAGCAGGACAAGAATCACACCAGAATAGAGATTTTTTTTCTAATGCCGATGAGGATGGGGAAGACTGAAAGAAGTGAAACTAACTTTATTGGCTGGCAGGCAGACACGAGAAAACCGGGAAGAGTTGCTATCTTGGGGTTTAATATTTCCACTGTCCTCTTTCTCTTTATTAACGCCACTGATTCCTAAAGCCTACGTCGCTATGAACTTCTCTGCAGTGGCATCCTGATAAGATCACAAGACTTCTTATAAAGGTGAAACACTGTCATTTTTTATTTAATTTATTTAAAACTATATATTTTCTTGGCATCGAAATATTAGCGTCGATAACAGGTACGAATTTCAAGCCACGCCCCACGTGAAGCAAGATCTGGTTTAGGAGCCCGGAGCTTCGAAAGCTTAATCAATGAATGGACGACAATCACAACGTGGGAAGAAATTAAACCTGAAAATTTTTTTATATACATAGAAATTATATAAAAATAAATTTATAAATTAATATAATAAATACGTTAAATTATAAAATTATTTTTATTATAAAATAAATCTATAAAATTTCTTAAAACTATATCAATTTATAAATTTATTTTTATATAATTTTTTTACATATGTAATAGTTATGTAAATCGACTAGTTGCATATTATTACCAAGATTCACATTCTATATATAAATATATATATCTCCGATATTATAATATGCATTTCATATTTTATATTTAATTTATATTATTTTAAGTCTTTTAAGATTAGAAAATAAACACTAGATAATCTGTTCAAGGCAATTGGATTATCATGTTACGTAACATGTTGTCTAGCTTATATAATGATATCCTCCCTTTGGCAGTGGTTTTTATATTTCTAAGTTTGGTTGTTTTTGTTTTAAAGAATGATGAAATTCTCAATTTTATTGATAGACATCTCTTACGGCATGATAATATATTTTACAATGAGATAGAGAAGAGCTTTGAGATTATATAAATTCCAAAATCAAAGTTCTTGCAAAAAATAATTCTAAGAAATTCTAACATACAATAATTATTTAAACCATCTATTCTAACATACGATAATTATCTGCTTATATAATAATATCCTCCTCCTTTAGGCAATGGTTTTTATATTTCCCAAGTTTAGTTGTCTTTTCTTCTTAATAATAGGGACGAAACTCTTAGGTCTAGTTTGGATTCGGAATTATTTTATTTAATTTTTTCTCATCTCATCTTATTATTATAATTTTATCAACTTTTTACATAAAATATAATAAACAATTCAAAATTTTCAAATCTCACAATAATAATAATATTCTAATAATATTTTATTCAACTTTCATATAAAACCATCTCATCTTTGAATCCAAACCAAGCCTAAGATTTTATTGATACTCTTATTGTATGGTAGATGAATACTTTTTACAAACAGGGGAAGACTTTGAGGTTGGGTTATACTACACAACACCCCAATACCCCACCTATTTTTTATTTTTTATTATTTTATTTTTTATCAAATATTTAATATATAAATAATAAATAAAATAATTAAATTAATTTAAAAAAATAAATTCAAAATAAATATTAAAAAAATATTAAAAAATAAAAAATAGGTGGGGTGTTGGGATGTTGGGGTGTTGGGAAGATTTATTCTTCAAACATCTATCATAACATAAAAATATAAAATTAGTATCTAAAGGAGGAAGTCCTACTTTAGTCAAGACATATATATATATATATAGAAAAAATCTATTCATCATTCTAATTCTCATTATCATGTAATGTAGCATTAAATGATAGGTTCACAAATAAAATATAATAAATAATCTCTAATAATCTAATAACACATTATAGGATGATGGAAGGATGATGAGAATTATGATAATGAGTAGCATTACTCATATATATATATGTATATCTATTTCGAAAATACTCTAGCCATAAAGATATTATTATATAAAAGTAAACTCACAAACTGATATGACTTGTTGTGATATATCAGATTGTAAAATTATTTTTATTATAAAATAGATCTAATAGATTCTATAAAGTCATATTAGTTCGTAAATTTATTTTGTATAATCTTTTTGGGTTAGTAGCAGTTTTCTAAATGTTTGGTAAGTGAAGAATTAAGTGAAAAAAAAAAAAAAAAAAAAACCTATACCAGCAGATCCCCAGTTTAGTTGTCTGATTATATGTGAAGTTCATGTTTTTAATGCTTTATCTATGTCATATTTTTAAGGAAAACAAAGTATAGAGTTCACATATGCGGTTTCATATTGCAAGGTCATGACATAGCTCCACAGAAACGTGGCATATTGTCCATTGCCCAACATGAATAAAACTTAATTTTTCATTAATTTTAGCCTTTTAGAATTAAATAGTGAGTATGCCATTAATTTATTTTTATTAAATCACAAGTCACAGTTCTAAAATCGAAGGATATTACTGCACATTCTCTAAAAGCAATAAAAAAATAATGAGAATGTTAATCATTATCTCCCACTATATATTTTATATATTTTAATATTTTTTATTTTTACTATTTTAATTTTAATTTTATTGTATTCTTATTAAAATAATTGAATTATTATATTTATTATCTATATATCACATATTTATTATAAAAAGATAAAAATAAAAATAAAATAAATATAATATATAATGTGTAAAGATGATAATAATAATTATTCAAAAAAATATTTTAATCACAAATAAATTATATAAAAATAATCTCATAATTTAACTTGACTTTATATAATTTATCAGATTATTAAAATAATATTTATTATAAAATAAATTTAATAAATTAAATTAAATCACACCAATTTATAAAATTATTTTTTTATAAGGGCTTTGCTACACGCAGTCGGGAAATGCAGTCGGCGTGCAGTCGGCTGTACGGAATGAATAAAAAAAAATTATAAAAAAATTATTTTATATTCAGGGGGACCTACATTAATTATAAAAAGTTATAAAAATAATTTTTTCTTTTCATGTAGGTCCCGTATTAATTTTTTTTTTACAGCCGACTGCACGCCAACTGCATTTCCCGACTGCACAAATCATTTCTGTTTTTATAAATATGTGATATGTACTCTTATTCAAAAATAATTGATTATGGTACAATGATGGAGACGTACGGCTAAAAACAAAGAAAGTTTAGTCGATCTGTACGGTTGTGTTTAGTAGTAGGTGTAGTTTTGATTTTCTTTGAAGTGCCACGTTGCGACGACAGTACTCGGTTGCCGTTCTAAATCGAAAGCGACGTGTGGTGAAATGGGACAGAAAAGATGTTGGGATAGGAACCAGGGGGCCATGGAGACTGGGGAAGGTTCGGCCTTTAGGTAACTTGAGGCTGATATTTTCGACGCCTACTCTCAATGGGTCCACCACCTCCAAGATTTTTGTTAACTCACATGGGTGACAACAAGCTGCCAACGCATAAAAATCAAGGAATCCACATGAAGCTGCCAACACATAAAAATCAGGAATGCAGGATCGTGATGCCCATATTTATCCCATTTTATTCTATGTTTTTTTTTTTTTAATTTTAATTTTTTTTAATGATATACGTGTGCTCAGAATAATTTTACTAGAAATGTTTTAGCTGTTAAAATAAATTTATAAATTTACATAATATTATTTAATATAAAATTATAAAAATTTTATAAATTTCTTTTTATAAATACTCTTTATAACTATAGCAATTACTTGTATTTTATTATACTTTTATCTCCCTCGTATTTTAGAATTAATTGTTTTTCAATATTTAGGTAAATTCTTCTTAAAAAATAAATATTATATATATATGTTGATTAATATAATATTTGAGTTATGCTATATAAATGTAATATTATTCATTAGTGGACAAATTTAAAAATAAAGGACAAGGCTATATAAAGATAACATGAACAGGCGAAAAATGTAATATATAGTATTTTTCATATCACATATCTTGGAACAAATTAAAGTAGTACAGTCGAGAGGGCAAAATGTGATAAAATAGACTAAATAGTTGAGGACAAAAGGAAAAGATCATTGACGATTAAACATGTATATCCTACATTTGAGGGTGCCCATAATGCCACATTGTTGCCCTACAGAATGCGATACGTCTTATTCAACAGAACTATATAAAAACTCTCTCTCTCTCTCTCTCTCTCTCAGTGAAGTGAATATAACCACAAAAATATACGTATGAGAGAGAGTAGGGTGAGGTGGGGGTGGGCCTCTAGCTGTTCAAAGTTTGTTTCACAAACGCATGGATGAGAATGCCTGCCTAGTGCCTGCCTGCCTGGAAATCGCAGGGAATTCGGAGGCATCAGAACCACATGAAAAAATACGACAGGGATCGAAGTCATCAAAAGGAACGACTTCCAAGTTGCCAAAACCAAGTGCAAATTAATAATAATAATAATAATTGGGAACAAAGAACAGAACCCCGCCCTAGAAGACAAATTACACATGGGGATGTTTGTACGTGTTGCTACTTAATGACTTTGGTTTTTTGTGCATTTCTTTTACCATTTATAATCTGAGTTAGATAATCAACTCGGCTTTATGTCAATTTCAAACCAAATAGACACCCACTAGTCCTTTGGGTATGGAGCTGGAAACCTAATTGAAAAGGGCTCTGTACGGAGGATTGGCAATGGCAAGAGCACAAACATTGCAACATAGATGACTTCCTACTCCATCATCATACAGGGTTTAATCTACAAACTAGGTGCTGTCAAGGGAGGCTAAGGTAGTAAATCTTATACACCAGTCAGGCAAAGAATGGAATCAGGTATTGATCAAGGAAATATTTGAAGAAAGTGAGGCTACAACAATAGTTAAAATCTCAATTAGCTCCTATGGTGCAGAGGACAGATTAACATGGTTAGGAACAAAAAATGAAAATTTCAATGTGAAAAGTGTATATCATTTTCAAATGGAGCTGGAAACTACAAGTGCGGGCCAATCATCAACATCTAACTCTAAGAATGAAGTTTGGACAAACTGCTGGAAATTAAAAATACCAAATGCAGCAAAAAAATTCATGTGGAGAGCATGCCTTGAATCATTACCCACAAGAATGAACCTGGCCAAGAAGCAAATTGCTGAATCTTCTAAATGTCCAATATGCAAAATAGAGGAGGAAAATGTGGCACATACTCTATGGAATTGTTCTTCACCAATAGATGTATGGAGTCAAGCTCAATCTGGCCTACAAAAATGTGCAAACAGGTATGCAAACTTTAGAGAGTTAGTCGAGACACTAATGTCAAATTATAATCAAGATACATTGGAACTTTTTGTAATAATAGCAAGGAACATATGGTATAGAAGAAATCAGTTTGTATTTGAAAATGCCTTTACTCATCTTAGTACATTAGTCAAGACAGCAAGGAAGACATTAGAAGAATATAAAGTGCTACAGCAAAAACAAATGACACAACATAGGAGGAATGCAGAGATACAGAACAAATGGCAACCTCCACCAATAGGGGTAACCAAAATCAACTGGGATGCAAGTCTGAATGAAGGTAGGGGAAGAGTAGGCTTTGGGTTAGTGGCTCGTGATCATACAGGCAGTATTTTAGCTACCAAAAAACTGTCAAAACCATGTTTAATGGATTCTCTACTAGCTGAAAGTATAGGTGGTCTGGTCTATATGCAGCAGAAATGGCTAATGAATTGGAATGCAGATCAATTATATTAGAAGGGGACTCTCTAACCATTGTACAAGGAATAAGAAAACAAATAGATAGATGGGATATAGCTGGAATGATCCTTAGTGATATCAAACATAGGCTTGTATCCTTAACTAGTTAGAGGGTCTCAAATGTCAAAAGATGTGGCAATGTTTATGCCTATAATCTTGCCAAAGAAGTAGTATCAATTCCAAATGATGTAGTAAAAAGTGTAGTCTATTCAACCAACTTGACTTCTGTAAACACTTGATAAGTTAATGCAAGTATAAGTTTCATTTAAAAAAAAAAGTCCTTTGGTATATTAAAGCCCATGGCCCAAAAGAACATAATAGGTCCAAAGCATGGATTAGTTCTTGGTTTTGAAACTTGGAACCCATTTGACGTAGAACCCTGAGCCCACCGCTTTCGACACCGCAGCCCACCACTTCGTTGCCCATTTCCACGGTAAACACGGACCAGGAAATGGCGCTGAGCCTAACCAACAGATTCCTCTTCCTGGGAAAGCCCTGCCCTTCTCCACACTTCCCTGTCATCAACAAGGCAAAGCATCCTTCAAAACTTACCATAGCACTCGTTTTCCTCAGTTGAGAGTAGTAGGGAATTACCTGCCTGTGATTACGTGCAGGAAGAAGGACATACTGTCATACACCCGGAGTTCCACGAGGACGCCAAGGTGTACTGGCCACTCCTTCTGCCTCGGCAACCGCTCCGCTCTCCTCGTCGACGCCGACCAGGTCGAGAAGTTCCGCAAGAAGTACGGAGAGCTCTCTGAGATCATGGAGGCAAGAAGAAGTAGATAAACAACTCGCCCTACTTTCCTTTTCGCTGTAACCTGGAAAATTTCAAAAGAAATCATTTTTTCCTCTAAATAGCATTTCCCGGCGAACGAAATAGGAATTGTTGATACCCGTTCTGTACTGAATGAATTGCATATAATCTGTTCGTGGAAATGTATGGGTTTCACCTACGGTGTCGAACTACATTTTAACTTTCTTGTCTTGCCGATGAATAATTGCAGTTATCTTTGTTAGGGTCGTTTCCTTCGTCATCTTTATTCTCGTACAATCCGATGGTCCGTTTATTAAGCTGTTTCACAACTAAGAGATGGAACATGCTGATGATATTAGAAGAAGGTTACTCCATTACAATGCGGTTTCAACCTCTCATTAACTTTTGGAAATAGCTAATTCTTTGTTCTCAAATCTGAGTTATATTCTTCAGAGAGCATGAACATGATTTTGGCATGGACTTCAAAGGCCTCACTTTACCCATGACTCAATTACTTCCTCTCTTTATTTCCTTTTTAAGTAGATGCAGCTTTTGTTAGGAAAGCCTTTTCTCTTCAGACATTTTGGGAATTTGGGAGGGGAAGACATAAGCGGCAGTGACAGCAGTAGTATCGTTGCTCAGGATGAATTAACAGGCCGGCTTTACAAGGCCCCAGAATTTGTCGTGATAAGTGATAAGATCCTTGCATTACCCTCCTTTGTTGTGTCAGTCACAGTTACGGACATTTCACAAAACCCTGACCAATTGAGGATCCACATCTCTGCATCTCATTGTTCATTCTAGGTTTATTTATTAGGAATACATTTTTGAATTATATTCTCCCAAGCATGCATTTATATCCAAACATTTTTGGTTGGAGTGGAGAAGTCACTTCTGAAAGATGCATTGAATGATAGATCTCTTGGTGCTTTAATCAGTTGTTATATATATGGAAAATGATAGGGCCACCGCTGGTGGCTCCTGCTGGGGCCACCGCTGGCCCTATTTTATTTTTTTTTTAATTTTTTTCTTTTTCTTAATGATTAAATAATTTTTTTATAATTTATTTATATTTTTTTAAAATGTTTAAAAGTATTAAAAAATAATTTTAAAAAAAAATCAAAAATGCAAAAAATTTTTTTTGCCTAATGGTGACTCCCAGCGGGAGCCACCAACGGTGCCTGTAGCACCGTTCTATATATATTGCCCTGGACCCTGGTCATTCATATCCTTCTTAACTTGAAAATATCTTTTTTCGCACTCGTCCTGAACTGAGGTTCACCTAACTTCAGTAGACATATTGATCAAGTTCAGCAGCATAATATACAATCGAAATCTTCTATCACTCATCTGGTGCTGCATGATTTTTTGGAATTGACATTTTACTGCAATTACCCTTTTACCAGTGGTTTGTTTATTAGGTTAACAGGTAGTGAAGTCTTGTATAAGGTGGTTATTTGTGACTTTAGATGTGGACTGCTACTGGTGGTATCAACTTCACATTGATTGTCTTTATTTTGGAGGACTCAAATGATGGATTGGAACTTGGAAGAGATTTGTTGTTCTTTTCCTTTGTGGCTTGTGCTTTCTTTTGTTTCCTTCTACTTTTTTTCCCACTTCACATTAATTTCCGTCGAGATAAATGGAGGGAAATGGTTAATAGCAAAGGATTACACTTAATTTACACAGAAGTAGTCGTAGTAATAATCTTATTGCAACCACCAATAAAGTAGTTTATTATGGAACTCGAAGCTGAAGAGCAGGCTTTACTGCATAGAACTTTGACCAACATTTGAAGTAACAGAGCAAGCAAATCCTGGGAATTGGGCCTGACAAGCCCCCCCGTGTTGTGCACGCTCCAGATTCCTGCACTCACGCCTGCAGTTTCCGGAGATGGTACAAAATTACCCTGACCACGTTTTCCTACGCTTCTCACCCAGTTTTGCTTCCACCGTTACCATCTCTGCATACCCAAACACAAGTAAGTTATGATCAGGATCTGTAATTCATCTCAAATAATCATTACAGGGTGCATCAAGAAAAATCTATAGAGATGATGATGACTACCCCTGGATAAAAGGAGAAGAAATAGAAGGAAGATGAGAACATACATGACCAAGGGTCGATCAAGTACTCATTGGTCATGTAATTAGCTGTTATTTATAGCATTTTTGTGTTTAAATATCCTTCTTTTTTTCCCTGCTAGTTTCATGAGGATAATCTTCACTTCGTTTAGATAAATGCGAGCAAACTTAGCTAAAAACGGAAATCATAGAAGTCATTCGTCCGAAGAAGATAAACATATATGAACATTTACTACAAATTTGACTGCATGCTTAGCAATCCAATTCATGGTCGTCATACTCTTTTGGTGCTATCCGTTACTAAAAGCTTTTTATCTTTTTTGTGACTTGATACATGCAGATCAACCTCTTGTTAGTTTGTTTTTAGCAAGCTCAAGTCTTAATAATAGAGGTACTTTAATTATAGTCAATCAGAGTATGGTAGTACTTGAGTAACACATCAATGTTCACTTTAGCAGCAGAGACTTTGTTTTATTTTTCTTTATTAAGATTAGTTAGCCTTGCTTTTTTCTCTAAAAAAGCTTGTATCGAGCCCAAGATCTTATCCACCTAAAAAATACTTTTTTTTTTTTTTTTTTTTAATTTCATTAATCTAATTTGTCCATGAAAATAAAAGGGAAAATCATGCTCATAAACAAAAAGATATTTGTAATATTGATTTTAAGACATTGTGGCTATCAGGGGTGAGTTCGGTCCGGTCCGGTCCGGAGAGGTTTTGTGGACCGGACCGGACCTATTCGGTCCAGGGTTTTCCAATCCTGGATCAGACCGAACTCCATCAGGACCGGTCCGGTCGGTCCAAGGTTGACCTTTTTTTTTTTTTTTTTTTTTTTTTTTTTAAATTTTATCTAATGACATTTTTTTTTAATATTTATGTAATTATATTGTAATATATTTAATATATATACATATAGTATTATATATATATTAGTAATATGCTAATACTATTAGTCTATTACTAATAATACTATAACTAATAAATATATGTAATAATAACTATACTATAACTAATAACTATATGTAATAATAGTAATAGTGATAACTATATATTTATATAATATGCTAATATTTAATGACATTTTTTTTAATATTTATGTAATTATATTGTAATATATTTAATATATATACATATAGTATACTATTATATATATTAGTAATATGCTAATACTATTATATAAATAATATATATAAATAATATTTATTTTTTTTTTATTTCTATTCGGTCCGGTCCGGGGTGAAAAACTCCCGGACGACCGGGACCGGACCGAATCTTTTCGGTCCCTTAAAAATGGGACCGGACCGGACCGGACCCAATTCAGTCCGGTCCGGTCCGGTCCAAACAATGCCGGTCCGGTCGGTTTTGCCGGTCCGGACCGGCCGATGCTCACCCCTAGTGGCTATATATTTAGTAGATGAGTGTTACATCCGCAAAATGAATTACATAAATTGAAATGCTTTTATCTAATCTGTTAGATCTACTTTATGATAAAAATAAATTTATAATGATCTGATGAACAAATCAAACTATATCAATTTATAGAATTTCTTTTATGTAATTAGTTTGTCACTAGAATATTTTCTATTTAGTCAGGTAACTTCAAATGAAAAACTACTAATACAATATTCAAGGAAATTAGAAAAAGACACAATATTAAAGGAGATAAAAAGACAGAGATATAGTCAAGGCGGTGATGTATAACAGATCAAGCCAAAACCAAGATGCATGTATGCATAGTTAAAACTTTAATCTCTCTCTCTCTCTCTCTCTCTCTCTCTCTCTCTCTCTCTCTCTCTCTCTCTCTCTCTCTCTCTCTCTCTCTCTCTCATAATTTTTTTATACACTAAGGCTGTTTTATTTCATTAAAAAGTGCCAGAAGGCAGAACCACCATGAATGATTCTTTTTACGGGTGGGGTTGGGGAGTTTAAGAGGAGACACATATTTAAACTAAAAAAATAAAATCATAAAATCACATGAATTGATATAATATATTAAATTATAAATTTATTTTTAATATAAAATAAAAAAATTTAAATATATTTGATCTTGTCCCTTCATCGCCTTCAGTCTTCCTCAAGAGAACATTAGTTGCATTGATCATAGCCAAGTACTGCAAATAATTCTTCTTCTGTTGTCAATTCATGATCACCCAAAATTCTTCTGGTCCCAATAAAACATTTCTATTATAATAATCATCAAAATATCTTTTGAAAGTGTTAGCTGCGAAAGAGGACGGTCTAATAACATCCCAGAGATCTATGATGATGCATAATTAATTAATTACCTTTTCTTTATTTTATTTTTCTGGGACCCATCCAATATTTGTGGCTCTTTTTTTCCAAAGTACCCTATGAATTTCAACAATCAAACAGCATCTTTTCCTAATCCATAATAAAAAAATCTTTCCTTCAATTATGAACCCCCCCAAAAAAAAAAAAAAAAAAAAAGAAAAAGAACTAGGATACTGGAAGAAGAAGCGATGAACACGGCAAACATGTTGACGTCTTTTCGGTTGTCCTCGACCTAATTTACCACCCCTCATCAATACATACGTGGCTGCAAAAGACACAAAATTCACTATTTTTATAAAAGTTTATGGTTTGATTGGCATAATTTTCAGTTTCTAAAATAAAAATTTGGAATTCAAAACTCTCCTCTCCAAATATATATAAAAAAGAGTTATTGTGATGATTATTAAATTTTATTATATATATTATTTTTATATATTCTTTAGTATAATTAATTAAGCAAAAGGCGGGCTATACATTAAGAATCGAAAAAAAGTTTTATTACATATAAATTAAAGTACTAATATGTGAATCAATATTAATTTTTTTATATTTAAAATTTAAATTAATATTATTTTTAATAAAATTTATTTTTTAACTAATTATATTATATTAATATATATATTTGTGCGTAATTTTATTTACAATTAAACTTTTCTCCTTATAGATAAAAAAGTTTTGAAACATCTACCGACTGGAAGATAACATATGGGCCAGGCTTTGCTCAAAAGAAAGAAAAATAAAATAATAAAAAGATAAGTGCTACAGAAATTTATTTTTGGCTGGTTGACATGTATGCTGTACTTAATCAGGACATGTGTCTAGTGCAATTCTTTTTAAAAACTTTTTGAAGTCCGTACATTATTGACCCACTTTGAGGAAGAGCAGCAACCAATTTCGCGTGTCTGAGTCCGACGGCTTCAATGTTCGTCGCGCGTGGTCTCTGTGAATCGTTCGTAGTACCGAACAAAGCCGAGATGGAAAGTGCGATTCATTCTGCCGAGGAAGACAATCTTTTCGGGCAATTTCTTAAAAAATTAAAAACAAAAAATAGATTTATTTTGGTACGTACGTAGTGTCAGTTCAGGACTAAGGAAGGGTGATGATGCACGTGGAAAAGTCCCCATCCATTTGCCACAACCAGTTCGTGCGATCCTCACGTACAGTCACAACAGACATGATTCTTACTTTCTCTTGGCGCGTTTACCTTACCTTACCTTACCTTACTTGATCCGCGGTGTCTGTGTTTTGCTTTTTGTTTGAATCGATCAAATGAGTCTATGGGTTTCATCAGCCCCGGCCACGACCAAAAACAGTACAGCACGTCCTAACGCTCTCTTAACCCAACCATCCGATGATATGTATTGATCTTTTCTTTTCTTTCGTACTTCTCCCAAATCTCACGACATTCCCATGCATGCAAGTCCACCCCAACTGTGGCCGTTCAGATTTACTTGACCTTTTCACCTTATAATTGGTCACTCTTGCTCCTTCCTTAATTTGCTGCTCTTCATCCTACCTATCATATTTATTTGTGTAGTATATCTGCTTTTTTAAAAAATTTCTATCTGAAAAGTTAGTGTACAAAACATACATTCTATTTTTTACAATTTAATTAGCTTTAAAAAATATAATTAAAAAAAATATGGTGCATAGCCGTAGCGTATAAAAATAATAAATAATAAAACAGTTAAGGAAATAATAAAAAACGAAAATGCCCCGCTGGAGCAGCCGCTTGGTGTCCGTCGTCCTTCTGTCCGGACTCTGCACTCCGCAGCCAGCGCTTCTCTAGACGCTTATTACCCACACACGCTTGCTCTTCGTAGTACGGTCGGGGTTCACTCCATTTTGCATTGTGATCCTTTCCCTACCCCACCTCAGAATTCCATGTACCAAATCAATTTATAAATTATTTTTATTTGACATTTTTGTAGTTAACATATTTCTTTTTTGAAATAATAAGTGCTAGAGTAATCAGGGGATGAATTATTCAGAGCTTCTATAAAAAGGGGGCAGCAGATCTCCACCTATGCCTTCAGTATTTCCTCTCTACATTCCTTCAGAAACCATCCCAATTCCCATTAGCTAGCATATAGGAAGCATATATATTCAGGGGCTATCCCTCCTCCACCCTCATTTTCCATGTCCCCCTTGTTTTCCCTCACTTTCTTTCCCTTTCTCCCACTCTGTTTTCTCCTGGATATCTTTCCTGTTCCATACCTCCATAATCCTCGTGCTTCCCTCCAAACAGAAAGCCCACAAAATCATATATAGCTCTTCCTCGTTATAAATACATACCTGAGAAGCCTTTAATCACTTCCCTTTATATTCTCCCAAGCCGTTCTTTTTGTTCCACAAAATATATATATTACTAGCTAAAACTGTCGGTCTTCTTTCATTCTCTAAGAAAATGGCCTTGTTCGAAATCGACTTCGTCAAGGTTGAGAAATCCAAAGCCATGAGAAGGTATAATCGGTGGCGAACGGTCAAGTGGATTGTCAAACTTTGTGCTGCTCTGCTTGTGCTTTCGCTGTCCTCCGCTTGGCTTCCGGGCGCCGCAGAAACAGCCTGTGAGTTTTTCCGGCGATTCATTGCCGTCTTTGATTGCACTTTCTACGTCTTCATTCTCGTCATGGCGATTATTTTCATCCTCTACGCTTTCTCCGGCGAAAACGGGACCAGGACCTATATCTACGACGACTTCCTCGGATACAACAAGCCTAGGAGTAAGTTAGCCGCCGGTAACGAGCTACCGGTGCAGCCGGAGACCGACTCTTCGCCAGCCGAGACCTTCCATGATAAACACATCGTGTTCCCGGACAATGCGAACTCTCCGGCTCACGATGACGGTACAGTTTCTTCAATCTCCGAGCGTACGGCCTCTCCAATTCCGCTAGAGAGAGTTGCTCCAGTCACTGAGAAGGCTTTGCGGGAAAAGCGTTACCGGAGGGCTAAGTCCGAGAAGCTCGAGCTACGTATTCTAGAGACGACTAAACGAGAGTTACGGCGAACAGAGACGGGGATATGCCGGGAATTGGTGAGGTCCGGGGAAGAACCGGCTAGGAGATCGTCCTCGTACCCGCCGGAAGAATTGAGCACCGAGGAATTCAACCGTTGGGTAGAGGCCTACATTGCCGACAAAAAGGAAGTTCAGAGAGAAGAGTACAAGGAAGAACGGAGAAAAGAATCATTATTGGCCCTCACTACGCAGAACTGAGCCTCCATCGAACACCAAAAAGAGAAAAAAAAAAAAAGCATGAAAAAAATAACAGAGGATTATGGATATTACTCACTGTTAGGAACCGGATCATGTACAATTTTCTTACTCGATCCAGTTCTCGAGTACTTGTTACTAATTAGCATGTCAAAGACGATTTATGGAGTTTTGATAATATTTAATGCTTGCTTATCTTGATGGTAATCTGAGATTAATTTGGACATTTATGTTGTTTGATCTCTTTTGTACGATATTTGACTTCCCGATCTGGGTGTCCCCCATAGAAAGCAACCCCAGAGAATTGAGTAGCAGAGGACCAGAGATAATGCACTCAGAAAGATGCTAAACAAAAATTTACTGAAAATCATAAAATTTAAAATTAAAAAAAAAAAAAATCTAATAAAATAAGTCTTATAAGTAAAATTAAAACGTAAGAACAGGTAGTATTCAATTCGCTTATCTTAATTTTTTGGCCTTCTTTTAATTTTAAGGAAACTTTCTCTTTTACCAATAAAATCCTGATCTTGATGATAGAGGAATTAAGGAATGGGATTGAATTCATGACAATGGAGATCATTCAAAGGATTCTAATTTCTTTGTGGTGATATTGATGATTATTATATGTTGATGTCTGTCTGCTTTTCCACTTCAAAATTTGATGCTGAAATTGACTTCTACGTCAAACCAAATCCCCAAATGTGTTCCCAGGTAGAAGAAGATTGTGGGTTTATGATCCCTACCATCAGTTTTGAGATTTTCTCAAATTTCTTTTAATTTGCATGACAAATCTGGATAGATTCTATTTTATTTTAACGTATGTGCTTGAAAAGGACAATTTCCCTTTTGTTAGGCGGTGAAGATCAATTAGTTTAATTAAGTAATTATATATATTATATATTACCTAATCTTGATCTTGCTGATCATAGTAATAAATATTACCTAATAATATTAGTCTTGTATGTTTTAAAAGATAGCTTGAGATCTCCAGTGTTTTGTTTACTGCATGGCGATCTCTTTATACCCTCAGATTTGTAGCAGCAGTTGTGCTCCTCTTGATTGTGCACATTCGTAGAATTTGAACAAGGATTGTGATGAACATGATATATATATATATAGAGGATTGATGGTCTCCTTGCAAGGTGAAATTCTTGGCCTTTTACAGTACCATAGCATTAATAATGTAAAATAAATGAAGAAACTAGAACTCACATTCAAAAGTGTGTAAACTTCTTGTGGAAAGTTACTTTTGCTATTTTATATATATATATATATATATATAATATACTTTGGGCCCGTTACAGTATTAATATACAATCTCCTTGAGTTGGTCGACCAGCTTAATTCCTGGTATTACCTGCACTAATTAATTAGATTCTCGAGAATTTTGTGAAGTTGGAGGGAGTTGCCAAGTACCTTTCGTTTATGCATGTGATCTAAAGTATAATCTGCAATTGATCAGGCCTTTTCGATGTCGGTCCCCCCCATCGATTGTTTCTTTCTGTAACTTTTGTTGAAAAAGAGAGAAAAATCCTTCTTCATTCTCGATTATTCTATACTGGGGGGAATGTAAGGGTCCCAGTTCTCTTTCCCCCTCCAATCCTTTTAAGAATTTCCATGGTTTTGATCTCTTCCTGATCTCTCGTTTGTTTTTTTCAACCATGTATGCGCATTTAATTAAGAAGAGACAGCTTGTTACGCAGTGCTTATATTAATGCATAAAACATGAATTTCTTGCGTATGTGCTGTGGGGTACTATTGGTTTTGGAGGACTTTATGTACTAAGTAATCATGGAGTCCCTTTATAACTTGCTCTTATCCATTGCTTTTAGGAATTATATATATATAGTCAAGAAAGGCCGGGATAAATTAGAGGTCTTGTTTGTTTAATTAATATCATATTCTCTCTCTCTCTCTCTCTCACACACACAGTGGCCCGGCCCCTTGCGAGGAAAGTTAAACGTGGCAGCCTACACGCGCGCTTATATATTAATAAGAGTGAGTAGGTGAAAACTAATTAAAGAGCTAGGCCACACTCTAGAGTGACAAGAAGTTAAAATTCGCTTAATTATATATCAGCCTTGTCAACATCGATCATAAACACAAGCAGCGTACTCTCGATCATTTTAACATTCCCGGATTCCTTCCTGCAAGTCTACATGTATTAACCAAGCTAGCTGAAGACTCAAGTAAACAGGCGCGCGCGCAATCCTGATCGAACAGTTTCGATTCCCAACGCGTGTACATGTTTATTTCTTTGTATCGTGATCAGTAGGCCAGAGACCTGAACGTACAATGTAATATTGCATGCATGCATGATGCATGGCAATCCAAGCCCTCGATTTGTTTTTTTCGTTTGAATTTATGTTATTTTATTTATTCAGTAGATTTTTCTAACTCATTTATGTAATCTACAACCTGGTAGCTAGCCATGGAAAGATTAATTATATAGAAAGAATGGAATAATTTGACAAAATAACATGTCTTGATCATCATATAATATATCAGATTATAAAATTATTAATCTTATCGTAAAGTATATCTAACGAATTATACAAAATTATTATGTCAATTTATGAATTTACAATTTATATAATTTTTTTTATATCTATAACACTTCTTATCTATCTTCTTATTTATTTTCTTATCTACAAACGAGTTAAAAATGATGAGAGAAGCGGTTTGTCAGCCTGCAGTACTTCATCTAAAAGTCTCAAGCTCTATCTATTTGGGTACAAGTCCAAATAAACAAGCTTTGTGTGAGGCTTTTGTAAAAAATTAATTCCACTAATAAAAAATAATTTGTTTATACCTTTTAAGATGTGGTCTATTTTTTTACAAAGATTTATGCGAAATTCATTTATTTGGAACATGTATATATAAATCATTTCTTAATATACAAATGCTTCAGTCCCATAAATGGCTATGATCACTAAAGTAAATATTGCTGAAGCAATTCATAATTAATGGTTGAATTTTTAATTTCGTCAGCAGAATGATGCATGGTTAATTGAAAATCTCCAATCCTACATCTTTAATATATATAAATATATTCGAATATTAGGGGTATAGGTGGACATAAGCCACATCCCACAAATAAAGAGAACAATATTGATAATGATATATATACTCGTAGAAAGTAAAGATGAGATCAAGGACAAGGGGGTGGGTGGTAAATCGAGCTCCCGGCCACATGATCATTATATATATATATATATATATATACGGCCTAGCTACAATAAAAATGCATGAAAATGATCCTCATATCATCATTAAGTTGAGGAGGTACGTACTGATCATCAGCGATCGAATATTCGAATGTTTCAAGCTGTGTGGCAAGTTGATTGCTCAGCGCGACCGCGCAGTAGTACTACCACATGGAGTGGGCCGCGTGAGTACGTAGTGGATTTTAAAGCTCAGGATCATGTTAAGGGAGATTGAGTTTTTTTTAAAGTCTCGTATAAAATAATATAAGTAATTCAATTTTTGTAACATTTTTAAATAAAACATAATATTAAATAAGTATATTTTATTTAATTTTTAACTATTACATTAATTAATCTCATTTTATCTTATCTACATAAACAAACGATACATTAATGCATGGATGATGGGTACTCTAAGTTGGAGCAAATTAACTAGAGAAAGAAAAACACTCTACAAAGAAAAATAAAAATAAATCAAGAATAACGGATTGAGAAACAATATGGGATGGCTAAAGAAGGTGGAGGCTGGAGCTCCTCCCTCCACGACGGTGATGGTGAGGTTTTTTCCTAAAAGTTTCTCTCACTTTGATAATTTTATATCCGTCAGGAGGTGATCAGTTTTTTACCGAAATATTCTAATTTGATGACAAAATATTAATCTTGCAATTCTGCTTAAGTCCTAGTTTAATGCTACAACTTACTTGATCTGTCAAAATGATTAGGAATTGAACCAATTAGCTACACATGCATTACAACTAGGGGTGTAATTAAAAATTCCTTCTGGACCCAAAAAATCGATCGGACCATTCGGTTATGATCAATCCAGACTAGACCGATATAAGAACCGGTCGGTCTGAGTCCAAGAAAGTACCGAATTTATTATATAAATTTTTAATGATATTTTTATAATTTTTTTAAAGTAGTTATATAAATTGAAAGTAAATGTAATCTTCTTCTAGATAGTTATAAATAAATAAAATAATTATGTACTTTTCTTCTAACTTAATTATTTATGTTTACATTATATATATATAAATTAACATTAAAGGTTAAGAATTTAAGATATATAGGGTATTAACTATTAATTATTGATAATAAACATACTATTAACATTATTAATTTATTACACTTAATTAGATTATTTAAGTATATACTTAGACAACTTAGCTTAAATCATTTACTTAATTACTTTTTTTTTATTATTTTATACAATTTTTTGTCAAAAACTTAAAATAATGAGAAGAAAAAAGGAATCAAAATACTTCGATAAGACCGGTTCGGCCTGGTCCTGTACCGTGTTTAATTTGATGGACCAAAAGTATCAATCCGATCTAAAATTCTCCTCTAGACTGATTGGACCGGACCCATTACACTCATGATGTCACATCAATTCGCAAACACGCTAGTTGTTGAGAGATAGTTGTGATTTTCTTTAGGTTATGTGCATCCTCGAAAAAGCTTAAACGAAAGGCACATCAGGATTTTGTGTAGGAAAATGCTAGTACCTAGCTCTTTCAAGTATACCAAGTTACCACTATTAAAGTTACTACTACATTCTTATCCAATTTTTCATCTTCATCTCTATAATTTAATTCAAAATCATCTTTCCTTAAATTTATTTTTAAATTTTATTCATCTTTTAAAAACCTCCTACATCTTATTTCGCATCCATATTTCTATTCTATTAAATAATATTTCTCTATTATTTATTTATTACTTTTTTCTCTCTCTTCCATTTACAATCTTAATTACTAACTCTTTTGTTTTATTATATTTTTTTCAAATATCACTTTCTATTAAATATTTATACGGTTTTGACTATCTAATACAGTATTTTTTTAAACAGAAATTCGTATTATAAAAATAATAATTTTTTTTAATTAATACGTTTTCTAACATGATGACCAAATTTTTTTATTTAGTACTCTTTATCCATTTTTCTAATGGTAATACCTAGTCACGTATTAATGATAAAATTTACACTCATTTCTGTAACGGTAATATTTTTTGTCATTTCTACAACGGTAACATTTTTTGTCTTTTCTCCAACAGTAACTTTTTTTGTCTTATCTCAAACGGTAACATTTTTTGTCCTATATATAACGGTAACTTTTTCCTCCATAAATACGCATATTGCTAACATTCAAATTCTCATAAACTCTTCTTTTATTTGATCTATAGAACCGAAATTCAATAGTCTCTCCTGATCTCTCACTTCCTTCATCAAATGGCTTGTACTTTCTTTCGCAAATTGTTGACATACATATCCTCTGAAAATGATAGCGATGTTGTTCTTAATGAGGAGGCTGATGGACAGCCATCGAGGCATCGTGACAATCGCCAACGTCGTTAGTTTATTCGGCGTGATCATATTCAGGGGCACGAGTGTCTATTTCACGATTATTTCGTAGAAAATCCAGTATATCCCTCGAATCTATTTCAAAAGAGATTTCGGATGAGTCATCCCCTATTTCTCCATATTCTAAATGAGGTAGAGTCTTACAAACCGTACTTCGTCCAGAAAAGAGATAATGCCTGAAGACTCTATTTATTTTTTATGCAAAAGATAACTGCATCACTTAGAATAATGGCGTATGGGTTTATTGGAGATTTTATGGATGAATACAAACGTATTGGTGAAAGTACCGCAATGGAGAGTCTCAAAAAATTCTCTGAGACAATAGTAAGTGTTTTTTCAAATGAATATCTGCAATCTCCAAATGCCAATGATGTTATTTGATTGCTTGTTGTTGCTGAACAATGAGGATTTTCTGGAATGCTGGGAAGCATTGACTGCATGCATTGGAAGTGAAAAAATTGTCCCGCAGCCTAGAAAGGTTTGTACTCTGGCCACATCCGTGAACCTACTATTATTTTAGAATCAGTTGCTTCATATGACTTGTGAATATGGTATGCATTTTTTGGTATGCCCGGTTCACATAACGACATTAATGTGTTAGAGAAATCTTTTATTTTCACGAAACTTGCCCAAGGGCGTGCTCCTCTAGTCAATTAAACAATCAATGACAATGACTATACTATGGGATATTACCTTGCGGACGGTATTTATCCCAAATAGTGAATTTTTGTGAAGACGATTCCACCACCAAAAGGGAATAAGAATTTTTTTTTTTTTTTTTTTTTTTGTGAAAGCACAAGAATCCGCAAGAAAAGATGTCGAGCATGCATTCGGGGTACTTCAACAACGATTTGCTATTATCCGTGGACCTTCCCGAATATTCAAAGTGAATGAACTAACAAATATAATGAAAATATGTGTTATTCTACATAATATGATCATTGAGGATGAGCGTAATGATAGTGAGAGTCTGAACATTGAGTATGATCAACTTGATGATGATCTCCCAGAATTGTCGCACAATCATACAACTGAGCTTACGGACTTCATCCAGCTTCATCATTATATTAGAGACAGCTCGGCACATCATCAGCTTCAAGAAGATCTAATTGAACATGAATGACTATTATATTCCTAGCATTAGTCGGGGTTGCGTTATATTTTATTATTTCCTTCATATTATTTTAAATTATGTTTGAGTTAATCTATTTTGCATTTGTATTTCCTTAATGTTAGTAGTGACTATATTAATGGTAATCAAGTTTGGTCTATTATTTCTTTGAGTTTAACAGTGGACTATATTTGAGGTAATTTATAATTGTTTCTGAAATTATTACATCCAATTTACTTGCACAAAAATATCAATTTATACTATCATCAAAAGTACAAAAAAAAATATTTACATTACTTTTTACACATATCATTGTCTGAAACATAAAATAAGAAATACAACCATATACAATCAATCCAAATCTCGGGCATGACTGCGTCTCTCCATGATTTCCCTCTGGAGTTGCTGGAAATATAGCCGCTGCATTTCTAGTATGACACTCACATCCATCATCATAATGTGCTGATCTGATTCCTTTTTTGCAAGCTCCACTTTTTCAGCCTCCAATCTCAGTCTTTCGTCCTCTTGACGGATTTTATTTTGCTCTTTTTCAGCATCAATTTTCATCTTCTCTGCCTCCAATCTCAGTCTTTCATCCTCAAAACGTAATTTTTTTTTTCATATTTCTCCTTGTCATACTCCATCTTCTCGGCTTTAAGGCAATAAAACTCTTTCTCCTGAGCGTGTGACTCATCTAAAAGAGTATATTTCATCTTTCTGAGTTGGAAATTTTCCTCTGCTTGCCTGCATTGGGCCTTTAGTTTTCCTTCCTATTGGCCAGTCCAATTCGATAACTTCATTTTTTATCACATTCTCCGTCTCAAGATCAAAAATTGAATCCTCTGTAGCGGCAAAACATCGAGTTGGGGTCGGGGTCGAGGACGGGGACATCGTCTTCCTTCGCTTTGGATCCTCTTTTGTGGCGCACCAAATTCACTTAAGTTGGTCCTTCAACAGGTGCCAACAATGCTCGAACTGGAAGCTACATTTTTCTAGCGATTGGTACATAATTTTCGCCTTGTCAAACTTGCATGTAAATAAATAAAATTCATATTAAACCAACCACGGAAAAATAAATTTCTCGTAAAATAAGTAAGAGTAACAAAATTCTACCTTGCCTTGTTCGGTCATGCCACTTTGATTTAACCCTTCAATTTGAGCAAGTTTAGCACAAAATTTATTTGTGGCCTTTTGAATAACTAACCACCAATGTATTAAAAACTTTATTGTCCACTCATTTGTGGTTTCTATATATTGCTGAAAATACTCAAAGATTTTTTTTCAAAGTTGTGAGTATTTTTTATCTGTTCCCTGGACGGCATCAAGATTACAATTTAACCATGTAGAAACAAGTAACTTGTCTTCTTCAGGGGTGGAGTTCGCACCCCTAACTGATTTCCTAACGCCGATAGGTTTATTAGGGGATAAGGGTGGAGAGTCACCAAGAGTCATAGGAGAGGATCCACTTTGCCCATCGTAAGTGGGGTCAAGTTAAGGATCTTAACTAAGGAGGTTGGTGAAGTACATATATCCAAGGTCTTGTGAATAGTTGGGGTCATCGGCTCAGAAATCAAATAGTGACATTATGGAAATTTGGCCACCTACTCATGGCTGCAACGACCGGTTACCACTACTTGTTGGCCTTCTGAGTTACCTAACCATTGAGGAAATGACCCTAAATTTCCTGTATATGTGCCAAGTCCAATCCATCATCACAGCTAAGTTTGATTAGTTTCCACATTATAATTGTATTACAACATAACATAAAACAACAACCAAACAACATGCAAATCATAAGAATGCTAAATAAGAGCATCCTCATCCGGTCTATAATTTATATCAAATATATTAATAAATAAAGCTCAGAATGGTGTAAATATTGACAACATGCATAATAAAGGAGCCAAACATCAAATGGCTACAAAACCCCACCCAAACCCCGATTGCCTTTTGTGGAAAGTACAATAAATTGCAATATGACCATCCGGGTGAGAATTACCCCGCCATATTGATGGGACCCCATTAACACTTGTCAATTAATGGCCACTATAACACCATCATCACTACCTAATAATAGTCCCCCTTCCCCAACAGATCTGAAACACTATAAAGGACCTAATATGATATTAATCACAGCCTAATTAACACTTGCATGCTACGAAGAAAAAACATTAGTTTTAATAATGTCTAATATGATGTAATAGTTTGCTTTTAGGTATATTTTCCATTAGGCAAGGACCCCATGATAAAAAATTAAAAAAAAAAAAAAAAAAAAAAAAGCCTAAAGATTCATTAGATTTGCAAGAATATATGCTATATGCCAATGAATCCCACGATAAAATTGAGTTATCTCGCAACAAAGAGGCCATGAATATGCATCCAGTATGTTGATATGCATCCATGTGAATCCATGAATTTGCTTAAGCTAACTACAAGAGTATACCATGCATCCAATTAAATAATCCAAGTTATGACATAATAGGGGAAACAAAGGTTGCAGAAAAGGGGAAAAATAACTCAGGATCTAATAGTTTAGCACAATAAATATTCAACTAAATTTAGTACTCTGAAAGTTACAATTTATTTTCCAGAAATGTGACAATTCGGACAAGAATAAGTTTAAAATTAGCATTATGAGACTAGAAACTCAGTGTCATTTGAAAGGTTATTACTGAGATGTCGAAACACTTCCCTAGCAATATAAATAACAATCACAGAGCATGAATTTAAAAGTGAAATATTAATATAAATATCAATCCAAAACTGAAAGTTTTGTCTTCTCTAGCATAACTATAGCTAATCAACAATCAAGTCTCATTTCAACCATCTATTACAACTGAGTTCAAAATGATAAAGTACATATTATCACAACTACAATGGATCTGAACAGACCAACCCATTAAAATGGCATTCAAAACCAACAGATTTAGAAGTATATATAGAAAGGTTTCCTTGGTCCAACTGCAGTTAATACAATATCTCAATCAACCTAAATAATAGTTCTTTTTTGCATCCGCAACATCCACTTGTTTAAGCCATATAATAAAATATATCACAATATTTTTTAAGGATAATAAAATGTCAATTATTTTTTTTAAGTATAATGAAGGGTAAATGAATATCTACCAACCACAAATATCATATGGACTGAGTAGTCCTGAAAGAAAAGAAATCTAATGTGTATCCAAGTGTAAAAATAAGGTTTAGATATCCAGCCCCCAATAAATAGATACTAGAAGTCCAAAATCTCACCTTACATCTTCACACCTAAATGAGATATCAAGCAAAAAAGGAGTAATATTGCACGACATCAAGGCATAAATACATCACAACAGATCTCAGTGCAAAGAAACCACAAAAATCAGTAGAATGCCAATTAATCTTGAAGATTTATCAACTTGCCAAACTCAGAACAACTATATACAATTACATAAAGATGGGTTGCATAAAAATTACAAAATAAAATCCACATGATAAAACTGAGCAATAGTAATCGAAACATCAGGGTGAAAGCAACCCAAATATTTACAACAAATTCAGAGCAACTGAAATCTCAACAACCATTTTGAGCTACAATTTTGAGCAAGAATATCTACGATTTTCAGACCCAGATTCTTTCGCAAGTTTCAGACCCAAATGCAATGTTTTTGAGCTACAGTTTTCCTTGCTATAACCACAAAGTTTCAGACCCAAATGCAATAATTTCGGTCCTTCAATAGATCTCAGTGGACTATGTAATCTCATAGCAATGGTAATCGAAACAACAAATTCAGAGCAACCTAAATCGAAACAAATCCCTTCATCAACAATTTTGAGCAAGAATAGCTAGGGTTTTCAGACCTACATATATTCAAAAAGCTAGAGTTTTGAGCAAGAATAGATCTCCAAATACATACAACCATGGAGGAAATCGAGTGAGGGATATGAAATGAGATAGAGAAGCTCGGTGGCCAACCATGGAGGATCCCGATTCTCACAAAGTCCAGCCATGGAAGATGCCGAAACATAGAATGTGCAAGAGAGAATATGAGAATCCAGCCATGGAGGAAACTGAAAGTTGAGGGATGACTTACAATCATTGCGGACTGGTCTGCTTGCGAGGGAAGAGGTGATTTTGTGAAGGCACCCAACTGTCCAGAGCAAAGAAATGCGGGACAAGAGAGAGAAAAAAAATTTGAGGATGTACAGTCGATGCACAAATATGGGAATTTACTATACAAACCGAAAACCCAAACCCCATTTTAGGGAATGGGATAGAGAAGCTATTTCATCCGAAACCCTATAATTTTTTCCAAATTATAAGGAAAATATCGGTATGCAGATGCTGATGGAGATGCTCTTATTAGTGAGTTTATGTGTGTTTTTTAATGTTTGGAGAAAGAAGAAGAATGAACCAGCTAGCAACCACGCCCAACGATTAGAGCTGGGTGGCCGATCAACTAATAGAACACTATACATTAAGCTCAAGATTTCATCATCTCCCACGATAAAACGTTCCGCACATTTATGAGTGTTTACGTGTGTGTGCGTGTGTGTATAGAGAAATGATTTATACTATTTTTAAACATTTTGTTGGACCTCCTTTTAACATTACTAATCGTATTAGCGATTATTTAAATAATTTAAGATGCCGTCAAATGTCTAATTATAGATGTTCTACATGCATACCAATTTCTAGCCAACGTCTTTTCTCACATTAATGCATGATCTAATTGCAATGGAATTCATGCATTCCTAATAAAATATATAATATGTGTTGAATTATTGTCCTTATCTAAATTGATTTATACAATATTTTCATCTTTCGGTATTGCCCGATGGATATCATTCAACCCCTGCATACATGCCTTACATATATATATACACACACACATATACAAGTCTTACAAACAACATTAACGTATGTACGTAGGTAGCAAAGTCCTGACTGCATGCAAGATCTAGAGATTATACATAAGTTCTTAATTTAATGCCTTTCTTAGGTTTGAACTGAATCATCCTCAGTGATTCTCGTCAATTGTACCGGACAGCCACTTTTTAATCTTGAGAAAAGCCCCCACTTCTCAGTGCTCGTGTCGGGGTCCACCACCTTCCACCTGATCAACAAATTTCCAATTCAACAACCTTAATTATCATAGCTAGCTTTTGTTTCTGATGATCATTAACTGATCTCAATATTTAAACATTTGAGGTTGATTTCGATCTAAAGTACTAGTGTACGTATGCTGAAGCAATGCTCTTATATATTATATACTACTTTGAGATATATTCACTGGCCTGTATGTGGTGATCAGACGGTGGAGAAACACAAGCATCATGGCTTTGGCCATGTTCATCCCAAGGCAAGTCCTCCCTCCCATCCCAAATGCCAAGAAGCTGTATGGCTTTGTTTCTCCCTATATCAATGGAAGAGGGAAAATCACAATTATACTTCTTTCCTTCCTGGAAAATAAGAACAAACAATTGAGATTTCCCGGAAGAGATAAGACTTACAGCAAATCTTGTTGGATTGAACTCGCTTGGATCCTTGTACACCATAGCATCCAGGTGTATTGATTTAGCATCAATATTAACGTTCCACCCTCTTTTGATCTTAAATCCTATAGAAGCAATTAGTACATGACCTTAAATCAGATGAAATGTATAACTCCTTAAGCAGAGTATTTACTTTTTGATGCCTTTAAGGCAACAAACCTTCAATCTCACAGTCTTTGAGTGCTTGTCTTGGGAACCATGGTACTACGGATGCCATCCGTAGGGATTCTTTTACAACCTGTTCGTGACAACTATTTATCAACTTTTCGAATACATCCACAAAGAGATGATCATACTACAATAAGTACTACCTTTGAAGCATAAGGCATCTCAGTAAGATCTTCAACCGAAAGATATGGCTTCAGTGAAATCTTTTTGGCCATGAGCTGTTGTTCATTCTGCTCCCATAGGCAAATTAACATATAAGAAGAGTTAAAAAATTAATAAACCATAATCTAATGGAAATCATCAACAAAAGCATGATCCTGTGTTTTGTTGGGCATATACTTCGTTTCACTTACCCTAAGTGTCTCCAGGACATCTTGGTTCTCATCCAAGAATTTAACCATCCATGTGATTGCACTTGCTGTTGTATCCTGACCTGCATTTTATCTTCCACGATGTAAGTGGGGGGGCGGGGGTTTAGGAAAATTGTGCACTTCGCAAAATTTTTGAAATCTAGATGCCATTAGTTTTGTCAGTCTAATTATAAACGCCATGGATTAAAGAGTTTGTGGGGATAGATTTTCATTTACAATCTTTTGCTAACCTGCAATGATCATCGTTAAGATGTTGTCTTTAATCTCTGCGTCTGTCAGCCTTGGAGCTTCATCAGTACTAGATGCTTTTTCATCCTCCATCAACATCTGTTGCAGAAAATCTCCTTGATAAGCTTGTTTTATGCCTCCTCTTCTTTCACTAATCACCTTATCCAGTATGTTCATTATTCTTTTTCTGCCCTGAATTGTCATTAAACAAAGAAAAAACATGATCAAATGTGGCTACTTATAAACTTTTTAGGCGTTCTGATTACATTTACCTGGAGGCCTTTATGGAATCTTGTCCAAGGTAACCTCAAAGGGAATGCGAGCATTGCTTCACAAACTTGGGCGACTTCCTGCTGCAACATCTCTAGTTCTTCCCCGCTGTCTAGACTTATCAGCATTTTGCACATTGCTTTGCAAGTTATCTGCACCCGATCCAATCCCAACATCAGTACTATAGTAACTCTCGACCACAGAAAAAACACCAACAACAACAACAAAAGAACATGCTGGCTTTCGCAGCCAACCATGATGGTAATTCAGTCAGTGTGATAAGAAGTGTTGCCACTTTTCTGATACTATTTTTACTCTGACATGTCTAGGACTGTTGATCTTTGACTTGGGTTTTCGAAGGGATTTTAGTAGCTCAGGAGTTCGGCTCATTAGAGTCCGCTCTAGCTTATTTTTGAGATTCATATTGGGAGATAGAGCAGGTGACAGAAAGGATCCAACAGCCAGAGGTTCCGTTTTATGGGCGCTTAGTTCCCTTCTCATCCATTAATGGGCTTCATTTAGAAGGCCTTTAATTGGGCCAGAGACTGAAGCAAGCATGAGTCCAACAATTCAGATTTGGACTAGATTTTCCACTTGTTGGACCCCCCCATCTTTGTGATTAGCAACTATTTTATCAAGAGTTTTACCGCTGAATTAGGTTTACACAAAATTTTTATATAAAAAAATTTATACTTTAGATTTATAATGTAATTAAAAAAAACTTTATAATCTGATTGATTACATTAAGTCCCTTTGTGTATAAACTTCCTAATATAAGATTTATGTAGAACATTCAAAAAAAACTGAAGACCAATTATTTCTTGTATCGCGAATCATACTTATTGATGTGTTACATTTAAAAACATTTAAAAAGATGACTACTTAAAATATGATTTTAATATGTTAATTATTTAAATAAATAATTACTTAAAATATGTTGCCTCAACCGTATGAGATTACAAAATATGATATCTTTTTTTAGTTTTGTTATATATAATCATTTTTGTATATCTTTTATACATTTTATTGACGTGATTAGTAAAAATAATTATTTTTTATTAAAAAAATTATATAGCCAATTATATCAATATAATATATAAAAAGTACTTAAAATAGTACATGTATAGTTATTTATTTATTTTTATTTATTTTTTTGTCTTTTTTAACTGTTCTTCCTCTGAATTTTTGAGTCAAATGTACCTTGAGTGCCTCTTGGAGTACGACCACAGTGCTGCCATCATCCCAGGAGCGAAGTGTTTCCACGATAGATTCATCAAACTGTTTGACAAAAACTGATATAGAAGTAGCTGAGAAAAAACTGGAGAGACGGGTACGGATCAGTTTGTGGTGTTGGTCAGAAGCACAGAGAAGGCTTTGATCACCAACAAGCTCCGCGATCGACCTTATGTATCTTTTGGTGAATTTTCCCGAGTCATTGTTCAGAATTGCCTTCGCTGACTCTGTGCTCGAAACAAAAACATGCGTCTCCCCAAAGATGTTTGTCCTGAAGCAGTTCCCGTACCTGTTCCACTAATTCAGGATGCTTTTGTTTCGAAGAACAAAAATCTCATACCAAGCAGGAAAAAAATAAAAAGCGTGTACTTTTAAATCCACGTGAAGTTTTGGATAAAACCAGTTTTTATAATCTATGAAAACTTCTTTTTCCTAGGAGTACTAGAAACTGGTTTGCAGAGAATCAGATGGCATTCATCTATAAATAGCGTCGGAAATTTTATGAAAGAGATGTTACGTACTGGAGATGGCGAATCCGGACAAAGTGATAGAAGCCTTTGCCACTGTAGATGGAAGCCATGAACTGCAAGGTCTCTCCAATCAGCGGTAATCCTGGACTCCCCGGGGGAATCCCGGCAGTTGATTCTTGAAAACGGCATCGAAATATCTTCAGTACTATTTGAGACATCAAAAACAGAGAGACACTCAAAACAACAAGAGTGTAACAACAAATGCGAGGTTGCAGGAGATGAAGCAATAGCGGAAGCATTTTTCGATCTGCTACGCTGCTGGGTGGGCTGCTATATTCATTCTTTTGCTGCATAATCATATATATATATATATACACACACACACATATACATAAAAATTCAAAACGGTTTTCAGGCGAAAGAGCCACGCGTACGGTAGATAAAATTATGCTGGAGTTTTGGCCGACAATGGTTTTCCCTTTCAAAAATCAGGTTTCCACTCAAAAATCAGAGTGACAGTGGTGGGGTTGTGAATGGAGGTAGGCTTTCTTTTGAGATGGTGAGTTGATTAGTGAAGACCTTTTTCGTTGTGGTCGGATGACGGCAGTAGGTTGAATAATATTGAATTGAGACAGTGTGATAAATTTTATGAGATCTATTTAAAATATGTTTAAATATATTTATTTTGTTTAAAATATGTTTAAAATATGAATTATTTATTTATAAATAATTAAAAAAATTATAATTCATATGTGTATAGAGATATTAAATTAAAAAATAAATTGTAAATTTTACACGTAAAGAAATTTTAAATTAAAATAAATTTAATCATACAGGGTTGGAAAAATTAGACTGAAATGTTCAGTACAAGTTAAAAAGCACTTGATACCCCATTTTCGGGCTGCAGAACAGAGAATCAGCCAGTAATGAATCTAATGATGTTATTTTGTACGTTTGTTTCTGACTTTTCCTCATTTCCAATTCGTGGTATAGATATCGAGACAGCGACAAATATCGAATTTCTTCTTTCGGGTTCACCCAATATTACAATAACAATGCTTCAAATTATAAATATTATACAATTATTTAAAAAATAAATAAAGTCTATGATTAAAAAATTAATTTTTTTTTATGTAAATCTCATATTAATTCATTTTTTTCAAAACGTCTGCACGTCACTTACATAACCACAGCTGTAAATATTATTTCTCATATTATAATAATCACTTAAAGAAAAAAATGGAGAAAGTCATGAGTATAAGATCAAAAAATGGAAAAATTTACTTGTAAGTATAATTACGTATTAATATATATTAATTTAATGTGATTAGTTAAAAAATAAATTTTATTTAAAATATTACTAATTTAAATTTAAAATATAAAAGAATCAATATTAATATGTAAATTAGTATACGACTTTGTTTATACGTAACAAAACTTTCAAAAAATAAAAAGGATAAAGAATAAAAAGATTTTATCAAGGGATTCTATTATCTTTTGTTATCACAATTGTTTTTGGATTATTTTATTATTATTTATAAATTATTTTATTATTATTTATAAATAATAGAATAATATTACTCATCTTTCTAATTTGTAATGTTAGATGGTTGAATATTATTTGTTATATTTCGTTGTAAATTTATTATCTAATGTCATATCATAAGATAATTAAAAAATAATAAAAAAATAAATGATGAATAGATTTTTTCTAATAATTTTTATGAATTTAATTTTATGATATGAAATGGGGCACTTGTGCCATTGTTACATGTTAATTTTTAACGTGTTGGGTAGGGACAGGAATGTATACGATACCACTCAAATCTATTCCCCAAGTGCAATGACGGATCAATAGATAAAGCTGTACGCCAACATTCTCTTTTACCGTCCGAGCATGGAGAATACTTTCCGGGTGCTCTTGAACGGTTCTCTCAAATTTGGGGCCGTGAGTGGAGGTGCCGTGCGGACTGTACTAATTTTGTGATTGATGAAGCATTTGAAGATGGACTCGAGTCCGCCATTAGGTCAGAGAATGGCTTTGCGCATAAAGAATATCCTCCTGCTTGTTCTTGAAATAATTTATAAAGTCGGGCATACGGACCTACAGGATCGGGTTATTGAGGGGAACAGAAGCTTGATAAGTTTTTGACATAATAGAAGAAGCGGTTCATGCATGCTATGACATCATTTCTGGGTCTTGTCCAGTAACCAGAGAACTAAGTGGAGAGGGAGTGTCACACATTTATGCATACCTCTTTGCATTCCATTCCTCTGGTTGGAAGCTTGAAGATTGCAGAGGATTTTTTTATGATTGCAACTGCAAGAGAGACTGTAGTCTGATTATTGGTTTTAGACCAAGTGAAGATGGGGAATTCAGTATTTTTTATTTAATAAATTACATCTAGGGAGGGGCAACCAACCAAGGTTTTAATTACAAGGTACACAGCTATCTACACATTTCATTTGAATTTTGATATGCATGGTTGCCATTGATTTACCTTTTAGGCTTTCAATACTTTATTATCAACAAAATATGGGGTCGTCCTCTTTTAAAAATAAAACAAATCATAGCACGCTTTATCATCTTGACGTTTGGAAAGCACATAATTTTTTCCCCAGGAAAAGTGGGATTGTGTAGATAATTCATACTAGTGCCAAAAGTTTGGAATGACATGGTAAAACTTTTAGATAAAGGCAAATTTTTACTAATTAAGTAACTGACTAAATTTCCAGATTAAAAGTAGAATTTTTCTGCTGCAAGGTGTCGATTGTTATGATTTGAGTTGCAATTTCCTGGGCATCTTTCATTGAACTAGATTTGAGACCGTTTGAAGAAAATGGAAGACTCGTTACGAGTTACACAAGAAGATTGGGAGATGCTACACTCGTATGGTGGAAGCCGAAGAAGCCACAAGCATGAAGGCTAATTCTACTTACAGAGATTCACACAATGCCTTGGATGATAATTATCTGACCGAAGATTATCACTGCTCATCTTAACTAATGTTTCATCACGTTGATGAGGTAATTAGATTTGCCTTATAATATATTCTTTGTTTTTTTTTTTTTTTTTTTTTTTTGGGGGGGGGGGGTGTTTCTTGGTAATTCAAACTACCAGTAGCATTTTTTTGTGTTCTCTTTGCTCTTCACAAGAAGTCTTTTTTGTGTTTTTTTTTTTTGTTGGATTAGATTTCAGACCACGAATCCATACTCTAGATTTGATCTTTGCAGATGGAGTTACCGTGTTAATTATATCATTCCTACCAAATTTGTGATTTGCAAAGAAATGCTGTACCTGTAGGACTTCCAATATACATGTGTACTTCTGTTTCGTATTGCCAAAAAGGAGCTTACAATGTTGATCTAGCATAATCTTCAATAACAATCAAAGGCATTGAGTTCTGGACTTCATGTTTCTGGGATCTGTAAACAATGCTTGCCACTGGTTCTTAATCAGGAGGCATGCAATTGCATTCGGAAGATTGGTTTTGCACATCGCATCTACATGCATTGCCTACATTATGCAACTCTATTGACATACGTGTGCATGCTGCCATGTACCTCATATGCAATGCGATTTCACATGGTATTTTCATTTTCTTCTCATTATATTTATGGAATTTTAATAAGGGAACAGGAGAAAGTGACAGAACACTTACTTTTGCGCTCAGTGGAGAAATTGATGCATCAACCACTTCAATGCCATTTCATCCATACCCACGTGCTATAACTTCATACAGCTAATATTAATATCATATTTACTATGGTGTCCAGAAACTTAGGGCTTACTTACTGTTCCGGGTAGACCTCCCTTTGAAGCGTAATTACTAAACACAACTCTGCAAGCCAGACAATTGATATCAAAATTACTCAAATTAACCATGCTGTATAAAATTAGTTTGAAGGACGAACTGCATATTCATATCATTACTTGATACTCATACAAGTGTTCTCAGATCCTAGAAACTGATATCAAAACTGCTCATATTAACTATGATACCCTTGAGTTTGACACATATCGATGTTGTCACTATGTATGCAGTTGTATTATGGAGGTTTGCCGCCATTCAAGCTATTGATCTCTCCTAAACAATCCCATTCCCCCCCCCCCCCCCCCCCCCCCCCCCTCAAATATGGAGTGCAGTTTAAAATTTGTGTGGAAGTCTCAACTCTAATCATCATGCATCTTGAACATATAGTATTTCGTTTTAATCCTTTGTTTCAAATTGATCGAAGTTGGTAAAGTTTTTTAATACTCGTAAAACCAGATTTTGAGTCTCGGGTTGGACGTATGATATAGAAAATCCATGTTTCTAACTGCATTTTCAACTGCAGGCCGGCAGCCTTCCACAGACCTACTGAAGAATCAGTTTGCCTGACACCATAGAGCCTATTCTCATAGCAGGGCCCAAAGTAAATATTTTATGAAAAAACAAAATTTGCAAACTCAGGCTGAGCAGTTTTGGTATCTTAATCAGCTTAGTGGAATGATTGTGCAGTCCAATTATGTTGTCTGCATCCGGGTGAGCGGTGAAAAGGTCTCTCTCTCTCTCTCGCACGCGCGCGCGCGCACACACAAAACAGTGTCTTTAAAACATATTGTTGAAGGTCTGAATACGACCAAAAAATGTGTTAAATATACCGTATAAGTGGGCCAAGTTGTGTCCATTCAGATGACTTGAGAAACTAAAGGGTGTTAAATGCCTTGTTCGCTACCAGTTAAGACAAGAGGGTAATGTCAGGTATTATAAAACATCCTAGATTAACGCAGTGGATTATGTCTAGATAAGATCGTGGTTCCTTGAGAAAAGGATCAAATTTTCACTTACTTGGTGTATCATATAAGTAGCAAGCAGCGGCAATCATTTGGTTTTTCTTCCTTCAGCCGTCCACTTATGCACTTGCTATCCAGGGGGGTGAAATTAAAAACTGTCCAACCTCTCCCAAATGGTGAGGGAGTTTTATTTGGATCAAGGGCAAACAGTGTATTCCAGAAAAGAAGGTGTCTGTGCAAGAGTTTCCGGACATTCTGCATTAAAAGCACGTGGGATGGCATGTGTGATTAGATCAACTGCCTTCTGACTGGCATTTACTTCCAGTCACCAACTAACAGTGTCACTCTTATTATTCAGTATTGGACAACACTTATATATCCAAGAACACAGAGAAAGGATATCCCAGCACCTTTAAAAAAACAAAACCTAGTGAAACTGAGAAGAGAGAGCGAGAGAATGATTTCTATATAGCAATTCTGGATCCATCCGTACTATCTGTAGCATTGGTTTCAATCCTCTTTTGCTTTGCTTTGCTTATTGATATCCAATGAGTTCTAAGGTTCCATTCAGTCTGTCCTCAGGCGTGCATACTTTCAAATGCAGCATGTTCACATGATATTCTTTTTGCTTGTTTAATTTATCTGTGACCATTTTTTCTCCTTTCACTGACACTGCAGTATGTGCCATAGCATTTCTCCCCCCCTCCTCTCTCTCTCTCTCTCTCTCTCTCTCTCTCTCTCTCTCTCTCTCTCTGTGTCTGTGTGCAGTACTCAGTGGTACGTTCTGACCAAATTCTGTGTGTTGCAGAAAACTGTAGTGTCAGTGGTACTGCTCTGTTCAAAGTGCAGGCAGAAGGTGATGAAGTCAATTGCAACAATCGAAGGGATAACTTCTATAGTCCTTGACCCCTCAAAGAATACGGTGACAGTAATCGGGGAAGCCGATCCAGTGAGGATCATCAAGCAGGTCCGAAAATTCAGAAAAACTGCCACTGTGGTCAGTGTAGGTCCCGCCAAAGAGGAGAAAAAGGATGAGAAGAAAGATTCAGTTGTAAAAGAATCAGTTGTTACTTGTGTTCCAAAGACATGTCAGAGATGTGATTTATGGTATGTGGTTGCTGATGATTATTACAATCGTTGTACCATTATGTAACTAAGCAACTCACATTTCAAGAATCCTTTCATTATCATTTCATGCTGCAAGATCTGCTAGCTGTTATTATGGGGCAAAAATAATGAAAACCATCTGATCTAATGATTCGTCCCCCCAACAAAAGTAAAAGCAAGAAGCCTCAAGTTGTGTAAATTTTAAACAACTTACTGAAATATTCATTGAAATCGACATTATTCTCGACTACATTGTCCAACCAGAGAAGCCTGAAGGTGTGATTTAGGTGTTGTGGATGTTGGCACGCCGCTCTTGAAAGGTACGTACCAACCACAGAGAGAGAGAGAGAGAGAGAGAGAGAGAGAGAGAGAGAGAGAGAGAGAGAGAGAGAGAGAGAGAGATTCTATGGTCATTTGAATGTTCATCATGTTGCGCCTTTGGCATGTCTAAAATTATACAAGACGATATTTAAATAGTTTAACAAATTGTCTACACCACTAGAGTCAAAATTTACTGAGTTTGTATGAGATTACAACACTCAACAATTTCTCTCTCACGTCCACTATCTCTCTATTTTGCCCCTATAATTTTACACAAATGAGCTCTCCTTTTATAGGAGAAACTTCAGAAGACAAACACCTACAATTATTGACCAAGAGAATCGGTGCAGCAATTTATGATCATAAATTGCTGCTAGAGAATTGGATGTCCTAATATGACAAAGGACTTTCGGTGGCTACACATGAAGAGGTAACTGTGCATGGGTATGCATACTTGGGAGATTTCAACACATCTTTCTCGTATGAACCAACAACATCTTCTCTGTTATCCATCTGTTTTTGTCATCGTAGTTTAATCATTTTTATAAATATAATTATATGAGATACCAATCAAAAGGATTAAATACCTGGTCGAGAGCTAGTTTATATTTTGAACAACATAATGATTTCAATCAAGGGAAAAGCTTGGGACGGATAGGTGCCAAAATAATTTTCACACAGGCCAATAACAAATAGCCACGTAGACACTCCAGAAAAATCAGAGATGAGCCCGCATGTATAGACAACACTCTCCCTCTCCTTCTTTCTTCCCAAAACTGATGCGGCAAACACCTCATTGAGTACTGATGTTAGGCGTTTCTCATCCTCCTATTCCTTGCTACCTTTCTGCCCTTTTTTTTATTTTTCGTTTTTGCCGAGTCTTCAAGGTTTTGGGAAGGAAGAAGAGAGGGAGAGCGTTTGTTTCGTGCATGCGGGCTCATATTTGATGTTTTTGGAGTGTTTATGTGGCTGTTTCTTATTAGCCTGTGTGAAAAATTATTTTGGCACCCATGCGGCCCAAGCTTTTCCCTTCAATCAATCCCACTGAATAGTTGATCTTAGACTAGATCTAGGAATCATTCTCGATGGTTGGTGTAGCCATAAATCTATGTTGCATTCATTGAGTACTGATGTTAGGCACTATTACATTGCTACTCAGTCCCCCGAGTGTACAGTTAGTCTTTGAGAAGCATTTTATTTCGTCTAATAATTATAAATTTTTTAAATTTTCACATAAAATATAATAAATAATTCAACTTTTTTAAATTTTTATTCAACTTTTTCGAATCTTAAAATAATAATTATAATATTAACAAATAATATTCTAATAATATTTTATTTTATTTCATATTTTATCTAAAATAATTCAACTTTTTCAAATCTTAAAATAATAATAATAATATTAATAAATAATATTCTAATAATATTTTATTTTATTTCATATTTTATCTAAAATTATCTCATCTCATATCTGAATTCAAACCAACCCTTAGTACATTTTAATTTTTTTAAAATGTTAAAAAATATAAATAAACTCATTAGTGGGTATTTTTTAAATATATAAAAAAAATCAAAATACACTACCAGACACTTGAAGGGACAACCTAAGATTTTCCTATTGCCAATAAAAAGAACTTTTCATAGATTCCGTTGTAGTCAGGAAATTATATATTAATGGAAACAAGAACCTCTGGTTACATTTCTATATTTCTCTGTCTTGTTTATTTATAGGATGAATGAAGCTAAGGATCCCGTTGGGAGAGGGAGCTCTCATTCTTTTTTTCTTTTCTTTTTTTTCTTTAGTGATTAAAAAAATATTATTTAATATTATTATAAATTTGTTATTATTTTTAAAAATATTAAAAAATGATGTGAAAGAAAAAATTTTAAATTTAACCTAGCGGGCGCTCCCAGTGGTTGGCTCTAGAAACACCCTTATAGGATATGCTATAAATATTTGTTTATTTATTTATATTAGTGAAATTACATAATAATGTAATAAAAACTAAAATACAATTAAAATTAAAATGAAGTCAGTTTGGGTTGAGCCACAGAAATCCTACTTTCTTTAAGAATTCAAGTTATCTATACTATACAAAGTCTTAAATTAACTAGTGTTGCCCATATGACTAATACAAGAGAGTGAGTGAATTGAGTTGTATTAAAAAAATTACAATTATAAATCAAATATATAATATAAAATATAAACAAAATATGAAATAACGATAAATGTAAAGAGTAAGGGTAAAAGAGAAGCAAAGTCAGTATGTTAACGAGGTTTAACCCTACTACCTACGTCCTCGCCTCAAGCTACCCCTTGAGAATTTTCAAATTCACTATTCAACCTCCTTTACTTGGAGATAGAAACCTATTACACATTTGAATAACACTGCTACAAAAGATCCGTGTAGAACACCCTCTACACTTGCAATCACCTTACACGTAGTGATTCAACTATTCCCTGTGTAGAACACTTTTTACATGCACAAGAGTTATACACATCCTTTTAGTGATACAAGGGCAGATAGTGAATAGGTTATTAGAAAACACTCTTCAATTAGTGAAATAAGAACAATATAGTGCAAACTATATATTTCAAAATGAACAAATATTAAGGCTCAATGTTTAGAGAAGAGAAAATGAAAGTTTTGAATGAATTTTGTATGCTCTAGGTGCTATAAATGTGAAGCTCTCAAATGATCTATTTATAAGCATATGAGATTTCATATTTAAATTTAAAAAGACTCACATGTCAAAGACAACATCATTCACTTTTTCAAAAAATTCAAATAAAATGTTCTTCTTTTTTAATTGTAAAAAAAAAACATCATTCATTTTTCAAAAATTTCAAATCTAATATTTTACTTTTGACATACGACAAGAGGAGCACACTTTACTTTTCAAAAAATTCAAATCTAATCTTTTTACATTTTACATATGACAAAAGGAGCACATTTTACTTTTCAAAAAATTCAAATCTAATCTTTGTACTTTTTACATATAACAAAAGGAGTACATTTTGCTTTTTAAATATTTCAAATAAAAATATTTACCTTTTTCATAAGTAAAAAAAGCATCAATCACTTTTGAAAATATTCAAATAAAACATGTATATGCGAAAGATGACAATCAATCATCTTTAATATTTTCAAAATTCAAACTTTTAATCAAGACATGCACATGTGAAAGATGACAATCAATCATCTTTCATAATTTTTAAAATATTCATGCATATGTGGAAAATGTATTTTAATATTTTATGATAAAATATTAATTTTGAGTCTTAATCTTAATTTCAAATTTTTAAGAGATTTACAACATTATTCTATGACTTTAATGTAAATTTGTTCCCTTCTTGCTTATGCTTGTTTCCTTGATGTGCTTGATTTCATTGTATAGACAACTTAAGCTTGAGACTCCTTTATTCTTTAAATTCATTTGTTATCATCAAAATCTATGTGTAGATATATAATTATACAAAACTTAAAACTTTAGATTCAACAGCTAGTATAGCAGAACTCTTCTTAATTTAACTTTTTCAAAATATAATAACTCAACTGCTCGTCATATAGTCCAAACTAACTCTATATAAGTAGTTAAGTCTAAAATTCTACTCAAATAAAACCTCACTTTTATCTAAAAAAATACTCTAAAAAATATGTCTACCAACCAATATTTTGAATACCGTGCCAGATGCAGTATCGGTCAAAATACTGAAATGAAATATTTCGGTACTAATATCGTTTTGTATACCATTTCAGGATAGTCGATATATGAATAAATTATATATATAAATATATATAAATTATATTCTAAAATAATAGTTTGTATATAAATAAATTATACATAAATATATATATATAAATTATAAATAATCTAATCTGAATTAAAAATTAAAAAATAAACTTATAATTTGAAAAAAATTAAAAAAAAATAAAGTCTAAAATATCAACCAATACTACAGATACGGCGGGTATTTAAATCGGTATAAAATAAATAAAATTTCTATATTAGACCTGTGATCAGTACAGTACAAAATTTAAAATAATGGTACCAACTCCCCCACGTGAAAGAAAGACGCAACACACTAGAACGAGCGATAGCACAGATGGACATATAAACAATAACTTTATAATTATTGCATTCGGTAGCGTATGGTAATGTAAAAAACCATTTTAACAAGAGCTTTAGATACAGTCGGCAAATATAATTGATGTGCATTTACCTATATAGAATGAATAAAAAAAATTATAAAATTTTTTTTTTTATATTTAGGAGGATCTACATGAATAAAAAAAATTAAAAAATAATTTTTTTTTTCATGTAGGTTTCGTATTAATTTATTTTTTTTTTTTCATGACTGCACACCGACTATATTTACCGACTATAAAAAAATATTTCTCTTTTAACAAAAGTTGACTGACTGTTCGTTTTTGTTCAAAAGTCTCCGCTGGGCTGGGCTATTGAATGAAAGGACAAATAATGAGTAATGTCTTTTGTACACCCGAGCGGTTAAAGGAAATAAATGCAACCAACATTAATAGTAAACGTTACTACCTTGAATGTTAAAGTCAATGGTTACCCAAGTCTTCCTCAAAAAATTAAAAGAAAAATAAAAAATTGAAGGAAATCAACAGTAATGACTCTTAAAATAAAACGTTGATAATGATCACAAAAGAAACATTATTAATAAATATTATTTATTAAAAAATACCAACAATTTATTTTTGGACAGCCCTCTCATCAACTAAGAGATTCCCCGTACACGAGCAACGTGCCTGGGAGAGGGTTTTTGTATATACAGATTATACAAAGTTTTGGGACAATTTAAAAAAAAAAAAAAATTAAAGAGTGGCATTTTTATTTATATTGAAATTTTAAAAAGCATACAGGAATTATAAATATTTTTGAGAGACCATTTTCTATTTACAAATAATTAAAAAAAATCTAGAGAATATAAATTAGAAAAAAAATTTGAAAGATTATGATTGCCTACTCAAGTTATGTTTAGATGATAGAATCATCTCGATTTATTTTAAATTAATTATTGATGAGATCTATATTTTTTTAATTTTTTATAAAAAATTAAACCATTTCAATAAATTTTATATATTTAAATATATATTTTTATTTATTTAAATTCAAAAGAATCATAAAAAATTTATAAAATATTATTATTTATAAATTAAATCCACTTCATCGTTTGGAAAGATAACGTAGTTCAGACTAACAGCCCGCTCCACCATACACTATGGCTAGACTCATTTATTTGACTGACGTGTACCGAGCTCCAAAGTAGCTGCTTAACTGCCTGTGTGTCCTGTCTTTCTACGAGTTTCGTACTCCTCTACCCAACAACGTGAGGTTGGCGTTTAATGCTAATAAGCTGACCGTTAGATTTAAAATCAGGTGGTGGTAGTTGACACGAGTAAGGTTCTACTTAATTACTGAAAATTTTTAGATAAGAATTTTAAATTCTTAGATTAAATATTAAAATATTATATTTTAATATTATTATTATTTTAAAATTTAAAAAAGTTTAGAAAAAGTTAAATTGTTTATTATATTTTATAAAATAAATCTACACAACAGCCTCATACTTTTTTACACTATTGAAAAAAGTGAATTTACTATTTTATCCTTTGTTATTTTACACTGGTGTGTTGGGTGTGGGGTTACTGTGTAGCAGTGCTCTATTTTGTATGAAGATTTAAGAAAGTTATACTGATGAAATGAGAATTTTGTGTTTGAGATAAAAAATTCAAATGGCCAAATAATACCTAAATATAATTAAAAAATTTTATACATCACATTATTATCTTATTTCGATCTTATTGTATCAGATATGGCATCATTATCATTATTGAATAATTCTATGTTGGATAATTCTTTATTATTTAATAGTGATAAATAACCACATCTTATATAATGGCATGAAAGTAGAATTGTGGTATGTTGTATAGCATTACTTAATATAATGTGTCAAATTTTGATATTTAAAAATAAGAAAATTTTATACATCATACTACCATCTAACTTACATCTCACTAAATAAGATGTGATATATTTATCATTATTAAATAATCATTTATTACATACTTCTTTATCATCAAATGGTAATAAATATACCATATCATATAATAAGATGTAAATAAGATAATGGTGTGGTATATAGTATTATTATAAAAGAAAAACTTCTACTTACAAAATTACGTATAAATACTACAACTTACCGTACTAGGACGACATCATTCGTAAAAGAAATTCAAATAATATATATATATATATATATATATATGTATATATATTTATGACAGTTGACGGGACAAAGTAAGCTACACATACAACTTTTAATTAAGAAAAATGCTTGTATATCCTCTAGCCGTGCCCCTTCAAAATGACCTCTAGTCACAAAAAAGAAAAAAAAAAATCTTTTTATTTAGTAATTAAGAAAGTGTAATGATTTTTTTTTTAATTTTTTAAAAATATTTAAGTATATTAAAAAATATGAAAAAAAAAAGTGTGTATGCGGTCAAAATAAACTATGCACTCTGAGTGGCAGAGTAGTACTGCTATTTAATTAATTCATACAACTAAAGGTAGAAAGGACACCACTAGGGATCTGTTGGGATTCGCTTGGAGCTCCCACTCCAATTTTAGTTAATGGTTAAGGAAATATTATATACTGTGAATTTTTTTAAAAGAAAATATTTATAAGTTTTAAAAAAATGATGTGAATTTAAAAAAAAAAAAAAATACTCTTAACGAAACTGGGCAACGGGATCCCGCTGGGTGATCCCTAGCATTGCGACAATACAATGAGGTGACATGAGATATAAAGGCATGCAACGCCATTGTAATCTAAATCTTAACAACTAGTGTTGGTGTTGTGGACCAGTGGGACGTGATTTTTCCTGTTTCCGATCTTCTAATATATAAATTTGGAGGGGGATGTGTGCAGATTTCCGACAAGTGTGAGTAGTCACAATTTGGACATTTTTGACCTCTTAATAATGTTTAGTCCATCTTAATCGATGAATCGATGTGATATCAACATGAAATAAACTTGTGATGTCCGACGAAAGAGACTTAAAAAAGAGATCCCCAGGAAAGAGTATTAAAGCGATGGTTACACGTTAGAGTTAGTGCGATCACTTTTGGACAGCTATATAACACCTGTTTGTTTGTTTGTTTTTTTTTTTCCTTTCATTCTTTAAATGAATCTAATTATTTCCTCTTTATTTTTTTTACGATATTAAATAATCTTAATTATTTTTGCTTTGTTTTTTTCTTTGGACGTTTGAGAAAGATATTGACTTTTTCCTCTCTGCGTTAATTTTCTTATGCTTTGGCTAATAAAAAGGTAAAAAATGCAAAAATAAAAATAAAAATAAAAACAGTCATAATTTAATTGGGAATGGATCCGAGTTCACCATAAAAGCCCATTTTATGATAGAGTGAGCTATCATGGAAGCATATGCTACACAGCCTTCAATCTAGCCAATTATATTACATAACACATCTGTTTCATATTTTTAGTGGGCCCTTCAATGAGTCTTAGGCCCCAATAAGGTCACAAGCACAGGCCACATGAAGAGAGTTCTATCTTCATTGCCCAATTCCCTCTTTCTCAAAACCCTCACAGTTCTCTACCCCTAAAATAGCCACTGGAGCCCTCGTCCCAAACCGAAATGTTGCAGATAACATTCTATGATCCTATCAGTAGCTGCCACTTTTTTGACACAATGCAACCTACCTGGATGCGAAGAAACGTTAATAGGTTTACGAGGAAAGAGTAGAGTAAAGCAGGCAAGGCAAGGAGACGTGAATATTTGTTGCATGGAAGGAGCACCCGGTACGGGAAAGTCCAGCTTAGCGTTAATGATCTCTCAAGCTATGGAAAATCTACTTAACATGAGACACAATAGTTGGTGGGAATCGGGACGACAAAACTCATGTTGAAAAACAGTAATTTTCTATTTGTATTATAGACAATCTACTTTACATAGAGAGCACATTAGTTATACAGATGAAAAAAGAAAAAGCTCAAAGAGAACACAAAATAATAGCTTCGAATATATTAATTCATTTAAAAATCGCTCTGGTTCTGGAAGACCCAACTCTCTTTCAAACTATACAAAGCACATGAACGAAGTGGAGATAACATACCACCACATACTTCCTCCTGTACAGGAACCTCCTTTTCACCAGCAAGACTTCTTCTGAGGGACGCAGATATAAACGTAATCTTCAGAAAGCAGAAGAGGTATGGGGAAAAAAAAAATTATAGGGTACACAGAATTAAAATCTTAAGCTTACCCTAAACTTGGCTTCTTCCTGTCTGTCTATGTATGCCAGAAGTTCTTCCTGCCTCATTAAAGCTTCATGCAAAGCCTAATCAGGAAGAATCATATGAGATCCCAGGTAAAATAACAAGCGACTGAAAAAGGCAGGCAATAAGATCAGCCACGCATTGGGGAACATTTTGTCAGCGAAGTCCCTGAAATGTACTCATTGAAAACCTAGGCTAATGCCAAACATTATCAACGCCATAAGCCATTTACAAAAAATTAAGAATTCGCTAGGAGATTCAAGAATGTTGAGCAACTATCAGCAGATAGGCACCTTTAAAAGTTTTAACTGTTTAACCCAACTGGCAATCTACCACATAAAAGTACATGTCACCATATGCAATTGCTGCAGAAATAAACGCTTCAATCCAAACTAATTTAGACAGTCTACTATATATGGGAGTTATATTGTCCTAGGGGTTGGAGGGGACTTAAATATAGACTCAGGTCAAAATCAACTGATGTCTTGCTTTACCTAAGGCTCACGATAGCAGACCACAGCTCTTAAAAGACACGAACAAACATAAAATATTATACTAGTTATGCAAATGCGAGCTAGACTCATAAGTCAACTTATGAAGATTTTGGTACAGAGCTAGTTTTTTACGGTAAAGAGATGAAAACCACACTACTGTCATTGGGTTGCGTTGAGATTATCAAACGAGAGGATATAGTCACCTTTTTTGTTGCAATAAGCTCAGCCTCCAACGCATCCACACGACAAACAGCAGAATTCAGCAACTCCTCTTTCTCATAAGGCATCTCAAATGGCTTTGCCAGCAGCATATCTACTTTCTCCTCAAGCTTGCCCAGCCTTTTCGAAGCAGATGAGAGAAGGTCTGCTGCATCAGCAAAACCTGGAGCAGGAGAAGGGGGATGACACTTCTCCTACAGTAATTCAACTGTCAGGTCACAAATGTCGCAGATAGAATCAGACACAGTTTTCTGAAGTTTCTTAGTCACCTGGAACGCCACTGAGCGTAATAGGGTAATGAGGGTAAGGAAGAAGGCCACCACTGCAGCCCAGATTTGAGTTTGGATTCTTTCTGGAGCTTTTTCCATACTTGGAAAAGAAGATGTCCCTACAATTCATTTCAATAGGTATAAAGACCCCACTTTTGGACTCAATTTCAAGCATTTTTTCCCAATAGTGTATGCAACATCCATGCCCGCTAGAATCAGTGATCTTTACATCTAAAAATGTTAAGGAAATCAACCCAAAGAAAGTATGAAAACTGTGTCCAAATTATCTAAACAAGCCAGCACCATTTCACATTAGGAGGCATCAACAGGATACGACAAGAATGTATCTCTATAAAGTTTTCCAGTAGTAATGATATGTTATGCAACAGATACTACCGTTGCAACAGATGTGGAATTGACAATGATAACATATGAAAACCAGGCTATACAAGAAATAGTTCAATAAATGTGCAATTAAACTATCTAACCTCCAGACGCACTTGACTCTAGAAGTGATACTTGTTTCTTCCATCCCACATCCACAGCCTTGTCAATCATGGGAACGTGTTCATCATATTCCCAAACGCCACCACCACTGCTCCCCTTAACAGCAATTCTAGCCTGAATAAACACCAGAGCATACCAAATTTGAGTTGAAGTTTCACTATCCAATACTAGCATTTCACTAAATTTCCCTCCTAATGATGTCATGCAACATTAAAGCATTGTAAGTACTTATAATAAATACCAAATACTTATAATAAGAAAAAGGAAAAGAGAAAAAAAAAAAAAAGTGTTCGGACCCAATAATAAATGAGTAAAATATGCCTAAGAAATGGACAAGGGAATAAAATAGGATGATAGATATGAAGTTTATTAAAGAGAAGGCTTGAATACAAATTCTCCGTTATCCTGATGTTAGGCTCTTCCAACCTAAAGCGAATGATAACCAACTCTACAATTTGAGCCATACTCAATAGAAGCTTTTAGTTTTTGTAAAAAAAAAAAAAACTGAGCCACTAGAAGCTTTTTTAATTAAGAAACATATAGAAAAAATAAGAAAAGTTGAATAAAGGTATATAAATGTGAATTTCAAGTAAAGCAAGAATAATTGACTGCTTATATAATATTCAGTTTAAAATAAATCAAACTATCATCTCAAAAAAGATTAAAAAATAAGGGTTTATCCCTCATCAAACTGATCCAGATGTGCCTCCTTCCAATCATTCTTGATGAACATATTTTATAAACACTTACTTCTTCACGGACAGGAGTCAACATTGGTTGTGAATAGCTCCTACTTGCTTTAGGTGAGGTCATTTCTTCCATTTCAGATCCTGACTCTGCAGTAGATGCATCACTACTTCTTATCTGAGTTGCCAACATGATAAAACTAGGATTAGAGAACAGAGACTGAACTCTAATTGTATAAACAAAACTCAACGTCAAGGGAGTAGACCATACCATGTTATAATGTGGCTTATCAGATGAAACTATCTTCCCCTCACAGTTTGTAACAGTTACTATTTGTCTAGAACATCGTGCTTCACCGCGAAGAACCATCTACAAATGCAATTACTTTTCTAAGCCATATATGTTGCCACTAAGATAACTAGCAGATCTACTGAAACAAAAGCTAGCAACAGAACAGTTCAACAATATAGAGTGAGCACTAAACCTTCAATGTGTTTGGATCATTCCACGGCCCTTTGTCTGATTTCATACATCCTCCCTGGTCGGCACATGTACAGCTACCACCCAGAAATTCTGGCAAGTCACTATACAAGTCCCAAAATAAAAACTTTTTTATTCATGATCATAAAACTGAAAAGGAAAATGCACCACATCCAAAACCAATAAGTCTAATCACCTTGCATCAATTATTTCAAGTAATTTGCTTTGGTACTTGTTGCCAAGAACCTGTGAGAAAATCCCACTCTCAGGTAATTTATGATAATTCTGATAATCGTAAACAGTAAACACTTTAAAGGATATTAAAAAGGTACAAATTTAAATCCTTGAACGTACATGAATCTTTGTGGTTGTTCTGGGATCAAGAAAAGTTTTCACAGTGCTCCAGAGCAGCTTAAAACCAGGACCGGCGTTAATTATAAACATTCGAAAAAGCGTCTGTCGAGATGTGGTTTACATGTTAAAAGAAAACGCAAGCCTGTCATAATTCATATCCTGTAAGTACCGGAAAGTATTTCAAATATATTGACAAATGAAACTACATACTTCAGGGTAGTTGTCATTGTCAATCTTCTGCAGCCGTGTGATGAGTTCTCTTGCAGACTTGGTTAGGTTTTTAAAACCCTGCAGTGAAAATAAATTGAACAGGAAACAGAGGATTGTCACTACAATATTATAACACAAGGAAAAAAATGGTGCTAGGAAAACTTCAGATATTAATATAAATTAGCAAACATACCACTCCTTGAACATCTAAAATTGTTGTACTTGAATCAATGTGTCTCTTTGCAGCAATAGAACAGGCTGGAAACTTAATTGCAAAACTCCGTTCAAACCCCTGTACATGGTATCTCACATACCGATCCATAGTTGTCACTTGCATAAGCTTGTTGGGATCAATTTTTCCCAGTCTCTCAATGTATATAGGTCTTCCTTCCTTGTCTACGCCATGATAACCCTGAGGGTAGTATTGTAGAACTTCGTTCAACTCAGAAAACTCAAAATCCTGAAAAGATAAATTAAGTGAATAAAGCATCGTGTCAGACTTTTGTAGGAAGACCTATCTCAATACTTACCTTAAAATCCACAGTACGGGTCAGAAACATAGCCTTGAACTGAAGGAAAAACATTTACCTCCAAAATTGTGTCTGTACCAAAGTCTTTCCTCCAGTGAATCATGTTGGCCCACATGTGCTTTGCCTTCTCAATGTCAAACTTTCTTGCTTTCAAGAATCTGCAACAATAAAGCTGGACAATCAATACCGTACCCATGTGCATTATAAGCTGGACCTGCAATATCTTATCTTCCATGAGGCAAAAATTATACAAATTGCTTTAGCTGGACCTGCAAATACTACTTCCAAAAATTTTATTTCGGTTGCTCAATAAACACCAATATGCACCGACTCATGGTTGTTTTTTCTCCCCCCCCCCCCCCCCCCCCCCCCCTTTTTCCCTCTTCTCTTCTTCTCTCTTTTCTAGGTGAGTGACACCAAAGCAACTCCCCCCCCCTTTTCCCTCTTCTCTTCTTCTCTCTTTTCTGGGTGAGCGACACCAAAGCATACTAGTTGAAGTCAAGTATGAGTTATATGTAACAACATGAAGCATATTTCATTCAATAAATCAATGTCTTCACATCTAAGATATTGAATTATAAGATAATTACAGAACAGGACATGATTATACACGAATTTATAGTGGTTGAAACCTGCATTCAGGAACTTTCGGCCAAAAGCCCACATCTAGATAATACAGCCAGACTGAGAAATTAAAAACAGAGATCTTTAAAGTTTGAAGGCCGCCGTCATGTTTTGGAAACAAATCAACTAGCTTAAACTGGGGACATTAATGCCACTTAGATTTATTCAGGTTCCAGTAGTATAAATAGATGGAAACTAAGGCCAAGTTTTCAAATTGATCAGTCCATAGAGAAGCTAAAAGCAGACACAAACAGTAATAAAGCCCAAATCTGAACCAGGAGACTGCAGAACTTATACAAGAAAAGATCTTTCATTACGCATAACGCGAAACAAAGGAACGTCACCTCAACAACATATGGTAATCATCGTGTCTCGGAGGAAGCAATTCGTCCAAGATAAGTGCCTGCCGAAATGAATCTACGACCTGAAGCTCCTCAAGATCCCGCACATCCTCGATTGAAACGGAATTAGTTCGACTAGAACTCTTCTTCCGGCTCTTCCTCCTAAGAGAATGTCTGAATTTGCTTGACGCACTGATTGCTTTCTTCTTCAGACTACCGATTCTCGTCCTCTTGTCATCCTCCGAGTTTTCGAAGTCTGATTTCCGTTCTTTTCTTTCGTCGTGGCCAGAGAACCCCTCAAAACCTAAAGGAACATCAATAAAGACAAAACTCAGGTCCTATTCAATTTCTAATAGACTTGCTATATAAATTCATTACTTGTTCAAGATAAACCCTAATTTCTACTTTTTTTTCGATTTCTTCATGCGATCACAAGGTCAAGCAGGCCAAGACCGACAACTGTAAGCCACAAAACTAGCCAATTTAAGTAAGCCACAAAACTAGCCAATTTAAGTATAAGAGAAGATTCAGATTTCAAGAGACAGATGAAAACCAGGGGAGATCAGGAAAGAAGTTGGTAAAGTAAGTTAGTTTATCGACTCACAAGGCCTCGCAAAGCGATCGAGCGGACCCGACATGTTAACGCAATGGGGTAAGGAATTCGAATTCTAAGTCGAAGCAGAAACAGAACAGAGCATGAAGAACAAAAATCCGATGAGACAAAACCCGGGATAGATGAGACCGATACGTTGTTAATCGGTCAGAGCGAGGAAGGTCAAAGCACGGTGCCGATCTTTGAGGAATACTATTCAAAGACTTTTTAGGTTATCGATATGCAGAAAATGAATAATTCTTCTCATCAGCGTAAAATGACTCCGAGACGCTAACAAGGTGACGCCGTAGGGCAGTACATGCTAAACAGACGTTACGCGGGTAAGTCTTCCTCGGTGGTTTTTATACGTTGAGAAACGTTCCACGTGTCAATAAAGTGCGTCGGTCCAATTGACTGATGGCGGGAAACTGAGTGGAGAGCAGAGGGGATGTCGGCGTCCCTTCTAATTTTATCTTTTGATTGTAAATAACGTAAAAAATTAAAAATAGAATTAGTATTTTTTAATAATTTAGTCTTAAATATATCTTATAAAATTAAATTTACAAATTAATATAATTTTATATGATATATTAAATCATAAAATTATTTTTATTATAAAATAAATTTAATATATTATATAAAATTATGTCACTTTATATATTTATTTTTATAAACTCTTTTTATGACCATAGTACTAAATATTTTTATTAGTACTGAAATTTTGGAATAAATGGTCAAAATACAAAAGAGTAATGTTAATAAAGAATAGATTCATTATTAAAAAATTAATTTTTTTATAAAAATATTGTATTTATTTATTTTTTTTAAATTAATTGTGCAATACTTGTGGTATAACTACAATTATTATTTTTCTTCTTCCAAACTAAATCGAACATTTTACTGGTCATTGTAATCGTAATTAAAATCATAATTAAAATATGGCATATTTTTGCTAATATTTAAATTAAAATGGTTAAAATATCTTCTCGTAACAACTAGATTAAACATTAATCCAACCAATCTATCTGCCAATTACAGGATCTTCTCGTAAAATTGTTTGATCTAATCCAACAGCCATGTCTTTGATTTTGAAATAAAATTAATTGAGCGACCGAATAGAGTTTTTAAAATTAATAATATCTATTGGATGTAAAATTTAATTATTTCAAACAGTGTTCTGAAGGCTTATAGGTAAAAAATTTCATAAGTAAAATTATAAAAATCTTCAATATTTTTCACTAAACTGTTACCCAACTGCACATTTCCATCCTCTCTCTCCTTCCTCCAAAATAATCTTCATTGTTTTTACTTCCCAGAAATCTCCTCTTTTCTCTCTATACTATTCCCAATAGAATTGGTCAAGCACACAGGCATCTGCCATCATGTATATATGCAGGAACAACCAAACTAAAAAAGTAAAAAAGAAAAGAAATAATGTAAACGAAACGATTCATCAAATTAATGAACAATGTGCAGCTAAACATCCTATACAGCTGCTGCTTTTGCCCAACATCAAAGCACAGCCCAGCAATACGCTGGTGACAAGAAACTGTGCATCCTCATAACAGTTCCATTAGCTTCGAAACCACCAGACACAAATAATATGCAGAGTCAACCAGTCCCACATGTTCAACAAGTACTACATTTGCATTTAAAGTTTGTATTTACATATATATTCACAAGCTTCCTGTAGATAGAAGGGATGAGAGGTATCATTTTCGTGTTGAGGACCTCAACAACTTTGGATAACAATGTTTTTATGTGCAGATTATACTGTCCAAGAGCTGAAAGAAATATTTAATGACTTGTCAGTTCAATATCGTAGTTGTAACGATACAGCAATCAGCAAGTAATTTTCCAACTGAAGCGATGTAATGGCGAGTTACATACCTGTTATTTAAGTTCCTTTTAGCCCGAAATTGACTGAGTTTGTCGCGCCACTGAGCTGTAAATAAAAGTATCAAAATCATGAGAATTTGAATCCTCTTAACACTAACAAGGTAGTTCAACAGTTTTCTTCTGGGGGAAAGGGAAGGGGCAATGAATATGGGGATTATATCATTCCATTATAATTCACAAACGATGCTCAAGAAATTTTGAAAGACCAAACCACCAGCCAGACTGCCCATGGGCCATGGGTGGGATCAGGATAAGTATAGCATCATTCTTACCTAACAAAATACATCTTATTATTTTTAAATTTTCCATACTGATTCAGTCCTTGAACTGCCCTAGAAGCACTTCACTATCTTCTGTTTGAAAAAATTAACATTCAGAAGGTAAAAAAACTGAATATATTGTTTAATTGAAAATGACTGGACACAATATGACCCGTTCCCTTCCAAATGATGGCCCGTAGCTAATTGTCGCAGATTAAAGTTATTAAAATTAAGACCCACAACTTGATCCTCCTCACTAGCATATAGCACAATGTTGTACCTAATATCACAGGCTATGATTCAAAACCTGCTGTGAGTTTGAGCTCATGACTTCAATTAAACATGAGAAATAAGTTTTTTATCTAAAAGAGTCATTCTATTCTCAAGTCGACACCATCCACATCACTTAAATTGCAAAATTTAATTTGTAAGATTCAAGTTTTAAATCCACATCAAATTATGTCATGTAAATATTTTACTAAGTGTAATCTACACACCGGCTCGATAATAGAATTTTTCTATTTAAAAAGGGGCCAAATTCCAAGCAGAGGAAAAAAATACCAGCATCTCTATAGCGTTCTTCAACGACAGCAATCAGCATGTTGCGCACAAGATCAAACTCCTTTGTTTCAATGCATGGTTGACCACTTGGCCTGAAACCATATCATCTTCAACTCTCATTAATCAACTTTCAGAATTTATGACAAAAGAGTGGATCAATGTAAAACTCAGGCTAAAAATCATCTAATAGATAACAGCTGTCAGGTTGGATAAAAGAAAACTCACCCAAATCCACAAAAAGAAAAACACATTTTAACAGTATAGCTAAAACAGTCCAAACAAAACACCCAGAACGCAACTTGTCTAGACATCCAGCACATCAATTCACTCCCAATCAAAGAAAATAAGGAAAAATCCTTCGTAATCATAAGATTTACCGATCCATTTCAGTAAATAATAAACCATCTGAGGCTAGGGTTTGCATTAACAGCTTGCCAGATTCAATGACTTTCATTCCATCACTATATGCCAAGTACTTGTTAACCTGAATTGGCACCTGCAAATGAAAAACAAAAGGGCAGCCGATCATTAATCCATTACTAGGCATTTAGACCCTTCATATCTCAACATGGCCATTCTAAAGCTTGCAGAAGTACACCTCAGAAAATCATGAAGCCACAATGACCCGCATCAGCAATAGACCTCTAGCACAATTTCAATATTTACTTACAAAACATATTGTGACAAAATGAGCTCCCATACTAGGCGGTCAATCAGACATTATAAAATAATGTGCTAGGCCCAAGCCACCAGATATATAGGTAAATACACAAACATCTAAGTAAGGAACCATCTAAATCTTGGTTTATCATGTATAAGGACTTCAGACTACATGCAGAAGGTTCCAAGTTCAAAGACCTTCACAAACTTTTGGGTCCAAAAATCCCCCACACACCACATTTGAGGCAGCCAAACACTATCAACACAAGAACACATGCCCTATCCAGCAATCCTCAGTATGAAGCAGTTTGTGAGCTAAGAACTAAAAGTCGCCAAAAACACCAAAATTATAACCCATATCTCCAGACTCATGCATACAACGCACTGTATTGCACCATAATGTCATTATATTAGCCAGATTTTAATGTAGAAGCAGACAGTCACAGTCACACTTGGTTGAACTGTTGCATTATTATGTTCCTAGGAAAAATTAAATTGACCCTCCTTATCATCCCTCTTCCTGGTTATTACTATGTTGGAAAATGAAAATTCATAATTCAGAGCAGCATCTTGGGGTAAATGAAACTTTCCCTGACATAACAAACCTTCATTTATGTACATTCCAATTTCTGTTGACATATTGTTCATGATGTTTCAAGAAGCATTTTATGCAATTGTAGATCACTTACTAAAATAATACTAAGTTCCAATACTGAAAAAACCATAAAGAGAAAAAAGTTAATGAATAACAAAATGCGAGTACCTTGCATCTGACTGCAATGTTGATGGCATCTGAAGGCCGAAGGTCAAAACTAATACACTCTGTTCCATTATCTACCTGTTACAACATTGAAAAGTGTAACCAGACACTTTCTAAAAATCAATGGTTGTATAATTTAGCAATCCTCCCTCCCCCTATTTTTTCTCCAAATGAGAAGAATAAAAAAGGGCAACCAGAGTACAAGGGTATAGTCTATATTGCCTTGGTAAGATATAACTGAGCAAAATATGCCTCATGCACTCTCCGAGTAACTCTAACGAGTCTGACCTGCAGAAATCAATCCATATACACTCTCTTAGTATATAAGAATATTAAGAAAGTACGTTTGAAATGTTATAGTCTGATTGAAAGAGGATTATAAACAAACACACACGTACTTCATAGCCCATCTTATCAATCATCTCCTTAACCACTTGATACAGTGTGGGTCTTGCCTGACAAACATAACCACATGTTAGACACAAAACCAAAAGATTCTGCTTAATTCAGGATTTGACAGTTCAACACCACTGGGAATGGGAAAACAAAAAAAAAAAAAAAAAAAAAAAAAGAGGTAAGAAAGTATAAGTGAGGGGGTATGAATTGAAACATACTACTGGAACATTGCGTACGGCTGCCATGAGTAACACACTCGGCATCTCCACTGCAATTAAAGGCAAATCACAACTTTCAAAATGAAAAACTAAGGGAGCATCTGATATAATTTAAGTGAAAAAATTATTCTAGAACGAATCAGAAGCAAGATGAACATACAAACAATTATTGGAAGAAGAAGACCGGTCCCATCTTCCATTTTCAACACAATTGCAGGATGTGGAGCATAATCTGGCAAATGCCCACCCTGAGGGTTGTTGTGGGCACATCTTAGATGCCTTCCATCCCTCATTTTGATCATGAAACCATCTGCTCCACTCTTCACCTCAACTGTATGGAACACCCAAAAACAGATACTAAAAAAATGGAGCATTAACCATCAAATGACAGGAAAATCCTTGTAACACTCTATTATTTATTACCAGTTCTGACGCAGATAGTTGTTTTATAAGAACAGAATTTGGAAGCAAAACCGATTCTTTTTATTTTTATTTTTTTCACAAAAAAAAAAACCCCAACATATATCAGCAATAAGAAACAAATTGAGTTCTGAAAATCCATTAGCGTTAAAGACGTGAACTAACCACTGGCTTAGCTTACCAGCTTCAATCACGCTAGAATTTATGTAGTCTTCGTCGTTTTCATTGAAGTTCTCCGAGGTGCTTCCATTCCCATTGGAGGATGAACCATAACAACAATGCACCGTCTTGCCCTTTTGCACGTGTAATTGGTGAGAAAGATTCCCCAATTTAGTCTTTCTATAACTGATCCCTTTGAATCCCCAGAATTCACTCCCAAACAGCCTAGCCTTCGGGAAAGGACCAATCATTGGCAGAGCGTAAAACCCCACTTGCTTTGCTCGAACTGTGGGGCAAACAACTGGTCCTTGCAGAGACCCCATATTCCCTCCTTCGGCCTACTAAAATGAATCCAATAAAAAGAATTGTGATCTTACGACTTTATCGTAAGGGGAAAACAGAGAGCAAGATTTTGATACGCATAACTCGATAAAAAATTTAAAAAATAAAAAAAAAATAAAAAAAAAAAAAAAAAAAAAAAAAAAGGATGGTTTCAAAACAAATGTATTCATACTTGGCCTCGCTGCAAGTAATTAAGGCAAAAAATACAGTATCTGTCCTCGTATGTCGGGTTTTCCTTACTTAGAAATACTAAAAGCCACCAATCACAGATGAACCCATATGTTGTCCTCTTTTTTCCTTGTCTGTTTTTTTTTTTTTTCCTTTTCCTCTTTCTCGGAAACCAACAGACACAAAACTTTCGGAGTGGCATCTCTCTCTCTCTCTCTCTCTGTGGAATTTTTTTGAGTTCTCGAATGGTATCAGTCAGTTAGAAGTTCTAGAGAATCATCCAGATAGAATAAATAAATCAAAACCCGTAACCACACCTAAAAGCCTCCAAAAGCTTTGGAAGTTAAACAGAGATCAGCGATCAATAGCTCTTACTCACCGATCACAGACGGAAGCAGAAGGTTTCACCTCAGTTCCTGGACCTCTCCCACGAGATTCCCAAGATCAAGGATTCCGGAACTCAATTCCGACCAGGTAAATTCCTGAACGAGAAATGGTCGGGATCGGTCGGGGAATTATATAAAAGTCTTATAGATCCGAATCCAGGAAGCCCTTAAATCGGAAAAATAAGACAGAAAAAAAAAATAAATAAAAGGTGGGCTTGTTGCAGAAGAAATAGCTTTTGCGTGAAGCAACTGGAGGGATTGGAAGTGACAGACAACGAAATTTGGATAAAAGGAATGAGAGAAGGCGAGAAGATAAGAGATTCTTTTCTTTGTCGATCCACAGAGAGAGGATATTAAAGACCGATCGAGCTCTCAGTCTTAAGTTATTGTGTTTCCTCGAATTACGATTATGGCCCCTGCCTGCTCAATCTTGTTGATGAATGGAATATTATTTATTTGCAGAATTTTTCTTAATAAATTAATAAAATTTTTATGTATAATTATTTTTTGATATTTTTTATTTGCGATTGATTAAAATAATTATTTTATATTAAAAATAATACAGTTAATTACATTAATAAAATATATAAAAAATACATAAAAATAATTATATATAATATAATTCATTAATAATATCATAGAAATGCAACGTTAGTAGGTGACTTTTAGAATCTTCTGTTATTTTCATGTAAATCGTGGCATATTTTAGTTTTGATGTTTTTATGTATTAATAATTTCACGTGGTTGGCTATTAAATTCTTCTCTTTTTGTGCTCTATTATTGGGTTTGAATTTTTTTTATGAATTATTATTAGGTTTTTCATATTTCTTAATTTGAAAAACAAAAAGCTAGCACGACACGAGATTTATAAGCTCTGAATTTATACAAATTATTTCTTAATTTCATTTTCGGACACATACAAACAATTGGTCCCCTTTGTAACTCTTATGAGTTTTGAAAGTATGGAAATTTAAGGTAGCTCTCAAGTGATATGTAATTCATAGTTTTGTAAGGTACATATTTAATAATTATACATGAAAGATCCAACTCATAATACATTATATATACCATTGCATGATATTGTTGAAGTGACAACAAATCAAGTCAATTGTCTTGTTTAATGATTGGTATTGTAGACATTTACACACCAATAATGTTATATGAGTGTTGCACTTGTGACTATAATAGTGTGTTACACAGTGCTACATTTTGAATATTACAAGTAGTAATTAGTATGACTCTTTATAATTTCAGGAGAGATATGTTCTGAAAAATAAAATTTTATTAAAATTGGGTTGCGTTTGGATGTTAATATGAGTTGAATTTAATTATAAATAGTAATATTTTGTGAGTTTCATTTAGATGGGTTAACTTTTTAGATTGAAATATATGAAATAAGTTAAAATAAATTTAATTTTTTTATGTAAAATTATAAAAATAGTGAATTCCATTAATGACTAATTTAATATTAATTGAGATGAGTTTGTTGAACAACCAAATATAACCTTAGATACTGTAACTTTTTGTTTAATAGCTTAGATACTGTAACTTGTGTATTGTTAACAAGAATAATTCTATTTATTATTTTCATAAATCATATTTATTTTATTTTTTTTAATAAGTATGTCATCTATAGATAATAAATAGAATAATTTAATTAGTTTTAAAAAATAAATTAAAATAATAAATAATTTTAAAATATATAAAATGTGTAGTGTGTAATAATAATAAAATTAAAAAAAAAGCACGTGGGTAAAGTAGTCTTTGTCATAAGGGTAAAGATGACTTTTCATTCGAAACGGAGAGCATAAGCATCGCACGCTTTTAGAGTGTGATGAAGACATCCTCGGCGGCCGAATAGTCAGATCTGATTCTGAACCTTACGACTGACAGAACACAGAGCCGGCGCTCGACGATATCGAGAACGCCACGTGTATAGTTGTGAAGTGGCAGAATCTGGACAAGGCTCAGCTTTCCAAACTATCAATAAAAATGTCAGTTTTTAGAAGTTGAATACCTTTCCGGATTTTACTTGCATTCTCTCAGACACATTGCAACAATGCCAACAAAACATATCATCCTAAGGCCATGTACTGAAGCCAAGAATATTTTATTTCATCTTAATTTATTTTATTATTATAATTTTTATAAATTTTTATATAAAATATAATAAATAATATAATTTTTTAAAATTTTAAAACAAAATTAACATTAAAAAATTATTATAATAATATTTTATTTAATTTTAAAAAATATTTTACCGTATATCATCTCGTCTCATCTATATAACCAAATTAGATTCTAAATATTTTACACTAATTATATAATAATTTTTAACATATTTTTTATTTTCTTAAAAATATAATTTTTAAAAAAGTGAGAGCAAATTTGAGAGACTGAGACCTACTTAAAAAATCTCTTGTTAATGTTGAACGAACTTCCTTATAAATAAGTATGTAAGATTTTCACATTTAAAAACTGTATATAACATTATTATAATATTTCTTCTTATATATGTAAATTTTTCACATAAAATATAATAAATAAGTTAATTTTTATCTAAAATCATCTCATCTCACCATCTAAACCTCAACTAAATGTTCAACAAATGTTATAATTAAGACTATTAATGTAGCAAACTTAATAATTTAAATTATGATTGTTTAAAGATATATATATTTATATGAGGGGACGGTGGAAGACACTAAAGTCGTCCATTTTTACCATTCACATCACATTGTGTAGAAGGATGGAAGCTAGAGTCCTGTTTGGTTACATAAATGAGATGAAATAAGATGAGATGTTTTAAATAGTAATAAATAAAATATTTTTATAATATAATTTTATAATATTAATTTTATATTGAGATTTGAAAAAATAAAGTTATTTATTATATTTTGTATGGAGAATTGAAAAAGTTGTAATAATGAGTTAAGATGAGATGAGATGAATTTTTTAATTTTATGTAACCAATCCGGATAAGTTTTTTGATTGGCGGGATCAATCAGGGCATTTCTAGCTCTCTCTTTCTATTTATATATATATATATATATAAGTATATATGTGTCTTCAATAGGATCAACTTCAAAGGATAGAAGTCATTAGAAATAGATTTGAATAATTAATTTGGGGTAGAATATTGAATCAGAAAGAGCGTGGTTATTACATATATGCTGTTAATAATGCTCCTTGGCTCTTTGCTTGCTTCCAAAATAAATATTGATCATTCTCCCAACTTTTTTGCTTCCTTTTAATTAATCCATAATTTTGATTCCTTTTAATTTTAAATTCAAAATTGAGAATATATATTTCTGTCCATTTGTGCGACCTTTTAATTTTGCTGAACTTTGTGAGTGCAGATAGAGCAAACCATAAATAATCTAACTAATTGAATCTAGAACGCTCTTCAAATAAAAATTATTTTTTTATTATTATCATCTCAACATTATTTGACATGGCATAAAATGATAAGCCCATATATAAAATATATTTTATTAAAATATTGTGTAAAATTTATGAAATGGCTATATATATGTATTATTATTATTTTATTAATTAAATTAAATATTTATTATTGTCAACATTGATACACAACCAATTAGGGGTGTACATAAAATCAAAAAACTGGTTGTGACGAACACAGACCGACTGTCAGAGGCCGGAATCAATCAATGGGCGATAACATTTTAGCAAAACCGATGGACGTCAGTTCGGTTGAGGTTTGAGGCTAGCTCAAACAGTTGAACTGGCTGACCCCATATACTATTTTTTTTTTTTAATTTATACATATTTAAAACGACATTGTTTCACTTAAATTTAAGTGGAATGGCGTTGTTTAGTATTAAATTAAATGATGTCATTTTATCTATGAAGTACGGGAAAAAAATAAGTAGAACTACGTCGTTGGATTTAAAATCAAATGGCGTCATTTGATTATTACATCGTCTTCTTCCTTCACTTCTTCTTCCCCGCGATTCACTTCAGTCTCTCTCTCTCTCTCTCTCTCTCTCTCTCTCTCTCTCTCTCTCTCTCTCTCTCTCTCTCTCTCTCTCTCTCTCTCGGACGACCAGTGCCACTAGGGGAAACCGAGAACTTCTAGAGTCGATAAAGCCAATTCTCCGCCTTTCTATTAACCGGTTATGGTCAATTGGTGCTCCCTATTTCGTCCTGTCAATTTTACCCAAACTGAACCGATTGGGTCAGTTTTCACTCCTACAACCAACAACATGTTTTGAATACGATTTTATCGATTTTCAAGAGAAATGGGTTTCATCCTATCTATCTCCATTTAAATAGAAAGTGCCACTCCACCCATGCTAAAGTGAGATGAATGTTACTCATTTAAATGACATGTGACCATTATTCATTTAGGTGAAAATAGAAAATGGAGTCAATCCATATTAGAAATTTGTATCTCTCCATTTGAATTGAGTTTACAATAACCATTCAAGTAAACAAAACGCCCTAAATGGAGCAATGCTATCTGCCATCTTAAATTTTATCATTTTTAATCATATTTAGCATGCTTCAATCACCTACCCATTTAATTGATAAATATAAAAAATTACTTAGGCATTATTTGGATAGTAAAAGTATTTTATCTCATCTCATATCATCATTACAATTTTTTTAAATTCATACATAAAATATAATAAACAATTCAACTTTTTCAAATCTCAAAACAATAATAATATTAAAAAATAATATTTTATTTAACTTTCAACTTTCATCTAAAATAATTCTATCTCATGTCATTATCCAAACCGCATCTTAAAGCGATTCATATCAGCAGACATAATTGCGGAGAATAAGAATTTAGAATTGGAAAATGCTTGGGATCCCACTAGGGGATCCTGCATGGAGCTCCTGCTCCTTTTGTCTTTTTAACTTATTAATTAAGAAAGTGTTGTTTAATAATATTGTAAATTTTTTTCTTTTTTAAAAATATTTTTCAGTGTTAAAAAAGTAACGTAAGAAAAACTTAAAAAAATGCACTAGCGGAATGAGGCAACATAGTCACTAACATTGTCCTTTAGAATTGTTTGTTTTAGCTTCTATGTTACCAATAGCCATAATTTTTTCCTTCTTTTGAGATAAATGTGAGTGTAATGGTTTGGTTTTGTTATTATTCTAAATTTCTGTATTGACTCATCCAAACTATTATTGTTTATTGGAGTAATAACTTGAACACCTCATTTTTGTAGCTTAATTATAATTAATTCCTCTTTAGGGCATTGCATCTCCGTCAATCATTGAATGAGTCTGGTGAAACATCGAGAATCACCTTGATTAAATTTTAAAATGGAGACAAGGTAGTTTCAATTGTTCTTCTAGATGTTTCAATTCTTTAATAATTTGTCCAATTGCTTCCTCGTTTTGGGGTCCCTTTCCTTCTTTCGTGTACTTGGAATACAATTCAACCCTTAACTCTTTGTATTTTAAACTTAACTTTACTTGCTCTCGAATCGGTGGGAACATACATACATACATACATACATACATACATACATACATATATATATATATAAAGTGTTTATATCACATAATTTCATTTATAAGATAAATTTTAAAATTTAAATCTTATAAATCAAATATTATTATTTAAGTAATATTAATAGTGTGTTCTATACAAATAATTTTTTAAGTATACAAGTCACAAAATTAGTTTTTTTATAAATTTAACATATATATATTAATAAATTTTTGGGGGCTCCAACCCAAAGGGTGATTCCGGGGATTACGCCCCTGTACAGATGGAACATGTGCTTAACTTGTTTTTTTATTTCTTTTCTTAAGAAAATGGTAATAAAGTGAAGATCAGTTGCTACTTCGCCCTCGATGTGACTATTTTAAATCCTCGTTACGGAGTTTCAAGGCCGGGAGTCACGCTGATGAAGACATACTTGACATTCGCTCCAACTTATGGGACCCGTCTCGCATTAAATCATGTGGGAGGTATATCATACTTTTATATATATCGATGATTACTCTAAGGAAAGTGTGGAAAAATTCTTGAAGTCAAAAGATTAAATTTTTATGGGCATTCAAGCATTTCAAGACCGAGGTGGAGAAAGAAACCGAAAGGTGCATGAGTGCGGCGGGTGTATGTTGCGTGTTGGTAAAGAGCTTTGTTATATAACTTATCTTGTGAACAGGTCACATTCGGCTGCACTGAGAGAGTCAGAGAAACAATAAAAGTGAGATCCATAAAATACGTGGAGAATTATTATAGACATTCCCTCAAGGCTGATCTTTACCACAGGTACTTAATTTGGTTATAAGTGAATTTGAAAAATATTTAAATATTGAGTTAAAATAACTCATAAAAATGAAGGACTAATAATAAATATTAAATAGGAATGGCTAGTTTCGAGTTACACAGGGCAAGGGCTTCCAAGCCCACACCACATCTGAGCAAATACAACACAATATTTTAACAATTATTTTAGAGCCTACTCACCCTCTATTTTTTCTTAATTAATTAATTTAGTTTTGAGAGTTGAGACAATTACAAGGTCACTCTGTTAACAGTTATCTTCAAGGAAAAATGCCAGGTAAGTAGACAGAGAGGAATGATCGACAAGGGTCACCGATAGGACATTCTATTTTTTTTTTTTTTTAAATAGGTGGGGTGTTGAGGTGTTGGGAGGTTGTGTAGATTTTTTCAAGAACAATATGAGAACAAAATTCAGTATTTCTTCCAACAGGCTGTTGTCATTCATGAAACACACCATGCCATGCATTTTTCTACTCTGGAATTAAACCATCCAAGAGTTCAAAACCAAACAAGAGATAGCATCTCAACATCTAGAGTTTTTGGGCAGTTAAAGAATGATAGAACCCCTGCCAGGAACAAGAAATGCAATCAAAAACCCTATCCAAGACTGTTTGATTGTATCTGAAACCACAATTAACAATAACATAACCCCCCGCAACTGTCATCTTTATATGTCTGCTGCAAGGAAGTTCCCAGATAGTGATACCTGCATAAAGAGACAATAAGTATATAATGCTTGTTTCTCAATTAAATACATCCCTAAAATTGAGCGGAACGGAGGGGGGTGCGCTTATGATTTCATGGAGTACCTTCTCGCCCAGTTTGAATGGTGGAAGACCCTTGTAAGGGCATGTACTGCACCGAAAAGCATCCCCGAGTCCACACTGCAGGTTGCAGAAAACTTTCAAAGTATTGTAACATTTAAGAAAGAAAAGTGATTGAGATATGTTCGAGCAGCAAGCAATTGAATGCATTACAAAGTAGATAACTTTGACATTTCTTTAGCTCCTAAGATCTACCGAGTAAATTTTGATCTTTGATCATTGTGTACTTTTATAGGACAACAATTACATAAGCAACGCTACTTTTAACCCTTAGCTCGGAAACACGCTACCATAAGTCTATAAACATTTTTTTAGTATGTGAAAAACCAATAAAACCGACTCCAAATAAAAAACAATTCCAATATGATCAGTATCTAAAATTTCACCTCTGATCATCCTGGACTTTAAACATACCTAAAAGTAACACCACTATAACCTTTTATGACAGCATACCAGCTACATGTATGGGTATGCCACTTCAATCGTTCCAAAATGGTTGAAGAAAAATCAACATATGCAGCCAAAAAAGTCACTCCATTCAGCAAACAATATTCATAACAAACACTATGAGACATACACTGCCACAAGCTGATTGAGGATTATTGATCTGCTCCGCAGTCGGTCCTATCTGTACTTTTTCCTCTACTTCAGCCCTCCCACACGTGCAGTTTTTGCAAGCTTTCCTCGTGCTTCCAACTTCACAATCATCAACTGTACAAGCATATTGTTGCAAAATATATGCAAATACAAAGTTCAGGGAAAAAGAAGAGGACAAGAGGCAGCAGGACTCCCAAAAATAAACAAGATAATTGTTTAAGTGGTATTTGTCTAACCCAGTGTTATCTTCTTCTTTTTTCTTATACATAACCCTGGTTTTTATCTTACCCAGTGGTATTTGTGGTTTCTTCAAGTCTTCTTCACTTAATAGGCTATCTTCATCTATCAGGTCCAAATCATCATCGATCTGGACTTTAAGTGAACTTTTTGTGGCCTTCTTGATAGCAAATGAGGAACCAATCTTCCAAGAAGGCTTCTTAGCCTTGACCTGGGCAAAGAGGACACCAAAATTCAACTGACTAGCAAAAACAGGCATTGCAGATATAAACCTTCCTATTTAGGTTATTCTTCACACCCAAAAAATAATAGCAAGCCTCTAAGTCAAGGAAGTAGCATGAGAAAGTACCATTGATTTTTGTTCAAGAAATTCTACTTCTAAGAACCCCACCAAAAGTAATTTGCGCTGAAGAGTAGAGGTTGTCTGCAAGAAAGCCCTAGTGAGTCTTGCTGCAAAATAATTTAATGAAGTCATATACAACTCCAAAAAAATTACCTTGTCTATTTCACCTGCCACAGACTGAGAAGTGCCATGAATTAAGATTGTGCCAGCAGGCTTCAACACTCTAGAGACTTCCTCAAACAACCGATCGCTGGGAAATTCGGCTGATCTCCAGATACAAATAACATAATCTAGAGAGGAAGCCTCCACAGGTAGCTGATCTATTGTAAGTCAAGACCAAAATTTGAAGACAGTCGTGAACAGAATATTTATATAAGAACATACGTAAGACAATATAATCAACAGAACAGGGTTTTCTCCATGAAAAATATGCTAGAATAGGGAAATCATAATTCTGCATCATATAAGAGCTTCTCAAACCAAATATGAACAGTCATAATCCAATAAAAGATCACGAAGATTTTTCCATAACAAGAAACACAAAAAAGGATGGGTAGTGCTACTATGCCGCCCAGGTTTGCCCACTGGTTGTGCCCCTAGTACAAATTGCACTTTTTTGTTTTTTGCTTTTTCTCTCAAATATTTTTAAACATCTTTAAATATTTTTTAAAAAATAAAAAAACCAATACACTAATGATCACTTCCTTAATCATTAAGTAAAAAAAAAAGTTAAAAAATAAAATAAAATACATGAGCAGTCAAATTGAGGGGTCAAACTTAGGCAGACATAATATCATTTTTCGAAAAGGATATAAATGATAAATGATATCCAATTATTTTTATACTTGAGTTAAAATAGAGAAATCTGTTGCGTACCGATGCTACAAACACGTAACAGGCAACGAGGAAAAACAAAAATCACACGACACAAGGTTTACGTGGTTTGACAATGTATCTATGTTTATGGAGCTGTAGAGGATTTTATTCAATACAATGTAGGAATAATGTGGAACAATACTCTCTCTCTCTCTCTCTCTCTCTCTCTCTCTCTCTCTCTCTCTCTCTCTCTCTCTCTCGGGTTGTCTCTCTTTGTCTATGCCATTCAACTCTCCTCAAAATATCTCTAAAAAACATATATAACACACATATATATAGGCAAGCGGCAAAAACCCTAGAAAAACAAATTTTGGGTTATTTGCTCGAGCAACTCTATGCTGACCTATTGCACGACTATCAAGTAAGCTTTCTATTTTGCATTTTCTTAGCTCACAAATTAGGCTCCACAAACACAACAATCTCTCACTTTGAGACTGATTCAACCACAACCGTTAGCCACTATCTCCAACACAAGCCCTTCACACTTTGTAGCTCACAACTCCTGTCTTCAAGCTAGAAGACCATATGAAGTCATGCATGACTTCAGTTCCTCAAGCGTAGTTCCCTCAATTAACACATTTGCTGGCAACTCACAAGTTCCACTATACTAGGAATACCTGGTCTCATACCGACCTTGGTACACATCAGAGAACCTGTAGCTAAGGCCTCATTCTTTGATTTGGGCGACTGATCTCACCTCTTGTTGCCATCTTGTTTAGCCTTCAGTCAATGTGCCATCTTCTGTGCAAAACCTACTTCCTCCTTGGAAGTCCAGTCGGATTCTTGACAATTGACTCCCACTTGCTCGAATTCCCATCTAGCAAGATTTTCCTGTAATTGTGTAGGTCTGGTCATCCTGGAAGCCCTACGAGTAGCAATTGTAGGTGTAGAGGATCTTAGATCACCATACGTGCTCTCCTCGTCTCTCAAACCTTTGCTCTGTGGTCTCATGAAATTTATCCAACCTCACAGATTTAGATTCATAAGGAACTATAAAACTGACCCCTTTTTACTTCCCTGACCTCACATTCAAAAGTGTCTTCCCGTTCTGATTCATGTGACCAAGCTTGTTGTGTTGCAACTCTGTATTATTCTTTGCTTCTATGACAACAATCACATCACTTGATCCAAATGTCATATACAAAGTATATGCCCTCTAACCACGTGTGATACCCCCATATGATAAGGATAAAGATAAGGATAGGTGGTGTATGGGATCTTACATTGCTTGAGAATGAGAAATTCTTGCTCTTTATGATATTTCAATGGGGCCCAATTGTATCAATGACTAGTCCTTTTTGAAGTATAGACTATATGGTTTGGGCCTCCTATTAAAATGTTACAAATGATATCAGAGCCTATCTAAACCATAAATGTAGGACTTGAGCCCTACCCAAGCTTTTGAATTTCGTTCCATTTCGATCAGAATGGCTGGAATTTACCAGAACGGAATTTTCCGTTCCAGTGTAGTGCCCGGTACACTCTACAACCCCATTCCGTTTCGCTTCAAATTCCAGTCCCATTTTGGCCATTCCTGTCCTTTTGGCCGAAATTGAGCGTTTCGGTCTCCATTCCGTTTCGGACAATTTTTGTAATTTTCTTATACTTAGATGGCATTTTTATAAATTTTAAATCCAAATGGTATTTAATTCATTCTAAATATAAAACATATTTATATAATTTTATTTTATTTTTATAATTTTAAATATTTCCCCTCATTCTCTATTTTTTAATTATTATTATTTTTAATAATTTATCTATTCTTTAATTTTTTTCTTTATTTTTGTGTCTTAACTCAAGTTTGTATTTTTTTCAATATATATTCATTTTATAAATCTTCGATTCTTCTATATATATATACATATACATAATACACACTTACATATATATGTATTTATTTTATTAGTTGTTAGTTTTTATATACATATAAATATTTATATATAATATATAATTAATCTCGAAATAGTACACCGAAATGTATCGGTACCGAAATATTCTGTTCTAGTGCCTCAACCAGAATGGTCTCCGGAACAGATTTCAAAACTTAGGCCCTACCACCTAAAATGGACTAACCCAACGAAGATGTCAGGAATTTAAAGGGGGAGATTGTTATACCCTATATGATAAGGATAATAGTAAATGGTGTATAAGATCCCACATTGCTTGAAAATGAAAAGTCCTTGCTCTTTATAATGTTCCAATAGGGCTTCAATTGCATCATTGACTAATCCTTTTAAAGTATAGACTATGTGGTTTATGTCTTCCATTGGGATATTACACCACGAGCCAAGATCATCAATCCTTTTGTAACCTTTCACATACCTCCTGAAAAGACTACGGAGTGATTGCTATCATCAACTTGTCCCACAAAAATTAGGTTTTTCTTCAACTTGGTTACTCAGGAGTGTGTCCAACTTTCTGCAAAATCCACAAATTCCTGTTTGGGAGTATGATGCGCAAATCCCCCCACTTCTCCCACATCCAATGCTTCTCCATCAGCCATGTGCACCTAACCAAAATTACCAACAATATAGCTCTGCACGATTTCTCGGTGTGAAGTTGAATGGAACGAAACCCTAGGATCAAACACCCAATTGGCAACCGGACTATGAACTACAAGAAATAGAGCATCCTTTATTTCTTCAGTTATCACATTCTTCGGATTTCGACAATCTCTTTCAATGCGGCCCATCTTGTCACAATTCCAGCAAGTGATTTGCTCCCTAGACCTTAACTTGCTATTGTCCCTATTTTTAAACTTTGACCTGTTATGTCTACCATCCTAAGGTACTATTTGAATAGTAAGCTGAGCTGAGATAAGATGAAAGTTGAATAAAATATTGTTAGAATATTATTTTTTTAATATTGTTATTATTTTGAGAGTTGAAAAAGTTGAATGTTTTTTTATTATATTTTGTATGAAAATTTAAAAAAATTGTAATAATAAAATCAGATGAGATGAAACATTTTCACTATCTAAAAGGGAACCTAAGTGTCAACGTTTAGGGCAAAACCCAATCCTGAAATGTCTCCAAAATCTCTTCTTTGCAATTCCTCAGGAAAAATCAAATCTCGGATGTTGTCGTATTTTAACTTCATCTTATCGGTAGAAATGCTTACAGTTATTGTCAAGGCCTTCCCAACCATTCAACAATGACGCCAATAGGATCAATGCTCGAGTCTCATCATCAAACTTAATTTCGATATATGACAATTGGTTTGTGATGACGTTAAACTCATTCAGATGTTGGGCAACAGATATAATTTCTGCAATCTTGAGGTTGAACAGTTTCTTCATCAGATGCACCTTTTTATTCGCCGATAGATTTTTCATACAAACTAGGCAAAGTTGCCATGAGGTCAACTATAGTCTTCTCCTTGATAACATTGTTTGCAACTGATCTTGATAGAGTGAGCCTTATAACTCCTAGGATCTGTCGATCTACCAAGTTCAAATCAACATCCTCCATGTTGTCCAGCTTCTTTCCCAACAGAGGAAGATTGAGCCTCTTCCCATAGAGATAATCCTCGATCTGCATCCTCCAGTACTTGAAGTCCGTGACATCAAACTTCTCGATTCCAAACTCCACTTCGTCTCCTACCATCATTCTTCATTCGGACCTGAACCTTGGCTCTTAATACCAGTTATTGTGAAACAATGCTATAGACAAGTAACATGCAACGAGAAAAAATAAACAATCACAAGACACATAGTTTACATGGTTCGGCAACGTGTCTACGTCTACAAAGCTGCAAGGGATTTTATTAAAAAAAAAAAGTAGGAGCATCGTGGCACAATACAATGTCTCTCTCTCTCTCTCTCTCTCTCTCTCTCTCTCTCTCTCTCATACACACACACACACAAGGGTTATCTCTCTTTGTTTCAGTCATTCAACTCATCTTAAGATATCTCTAAAAAACATATATAACACATATACATAGGCAAGCGGCAGAAACCTTAGAAAAATAGATTTTGGGTTATTCGCTCTAGCGACTTAATGAGTGAGCCTCAAGCAAACTCTTTGCTTGAGTTTCACTTGAGCGACCTATCACATGACTATCAAATGAACTTTCTGTCCAACACTACACAAAAAACTTCAACCATAAAATAAAATCCTATCTTCAAAAACAGTCATGTACAATGCAGTATTGCATTCATGAGTTAAAGGCATACATTCTTCTTTGTGGATAAATAAAAGAGCCAAGAAACATACTCAAAGAAGACGCTTGAGTGATAATTTGAGGATTGCATTGTTCAACCCCTGTAATCCCAAGCTCAGCAACAGCAGTAGAAACAGCAGTGACTGATAGAACTGCATCATCCGTAAATGCCAGCACACTACCTTGCATTGTGGTGTTATCCTGCAAAAGACGATTTCAGATGTAAAAAAATGTGAACAGATGCTCAGTGGACTTTCAATCTTCATTCGCCAGTCAAATAACACAACGCATACTTCACGCAAGATTTTGAGGGAACAGCCTGATGCCTAACACATGAGACCCAATAATAAGGACCAAACAACAAAAAGAACAAAAAACAAAAAAATAAAATCGACAGCCTAAAACACCAACTGCCACAGATACACCGAGTTTTAGAAAACACGTAGGAAAGATATATTATTAAAAAAAAAAAAAAAAGTTTTGTCACAAAGCAGTCTAGAGCCTCGGGCACCAAGTGCTAAAATATTCCCTTTCAACGTGATAATTCTAGAAAATCTTTATTCATCAATACATTACGCAGGTTTAATCCATCCATCCACCGATTCGTAGACAAGGCTAGAATATTTAATACTTTTTTTCATTTTAACTCTCTTGCTAAGGTTTCTGGGCAACCAAAACTCGGTTTAGCGAAACCAACATAAGAAAACAAAAGGGCCACAGATGAAGAGGAAGAAGAAATCGAGAAATATAGCAATAAAATTAAGATTTAAAGGCAATCAGAGAAATGCGTTTGGATCTGATAACAGTACGGAAAGAAGAAGAAGAAGAAGAAGAGGAAATCAGAAGGAAAAGAAAAGGGACTCACCATGCGATCACAAGTAGGAGCTAACGAAAATCAGAAACCCTAAAGAAGAGAAAACCTTTTGGCTACTTTCTCTATTCCTCGTCAAAATTACCGCGTGATTTTGCGTAGAGCTGTATTAATAGCGAATCACTAAGCGGGGTGGTTGGGTGGAGAGTGCGTCTGTTTCTCTTTTTTAAAAAAAATTAGAATGTGGAGGAGGGATTACGTGTGTTAATCGACTGTGTCGCCGCCACGGGAAAGGCCAAATCAGATGATGACGTCGGGCTCAACGCGTGGGGTTTACGGGAGTATTTGACTCCTTGGGGTCAATAGAATTGTTCAAGTGTTCAACGAAGGCTCCTGATTTGTAGAAGTGTATTGATAAATTTTTTAGCTTTTTTTTTTCTTTTTTTTTTCTTTTTCCAAATAATACTATATATTAAAAACTGGAAAAACAAAAATGAAAAAAAAAATACTTTTTTAGTGAAACTATTTTTATAGTGTACTTAGGCAGAATTTGTTTATTTAAGATTTATACTTAACATTGTTCAATTAATAATTAATAGACATGTAAAGTAAGTTTTATATTATTTATAATTGTTTGAATAAATTTTTTTGAGAATATTAAATGCTCTCATTTAGAGAAAATATATTTATAATTGTGAATTATGCAATCGTCACGTAATAGCCTTAAAAAATTAAAATAAAATATAAGATCTATATGAAAAAAAAAATTAATTTTTTAATAATAAATCTCACTCTTTTTTAAAAAAATTAGCAACATTTACTCACTTCACAATTGTATATAAAATTACTCACCCTTTCATTTTTTTCGTTCAACTCTCATTTTCATTAGCTTTTCAAACTCCTTTTGATATATTCCGACCTCCTCCTTTGTCTTCTCATTTAATCTCATTTTTCTTGTTTTTCTTAATGTTCCTTCAAATTCTGAAAGTTACATGTATGGCCCCTCCATCCATCTTCATCAAACACACCTCTCATATACTTGCCTCATTGGACTGCGACCTTACGAACTCACCAATCCAACAATTTTCATAATCTAAATACTTTCTACGACTCGAATAAATATAAACATATTATATTAATTCCACTTTATTTAACGTAAGAATCCATATATTATGTTTGTCTCTATCTATTTTATGTCAACCCAAGTGAAATACAACATTTTTAGGCTTTCAATTAACTTGTAAATGTGATTCTGAGAGCTTTCTGTCTTATTCTCGTACTCGAAGCTTGGGAATCTTCTCATATATGCAAACTGTGACCTAGTCCCCCTTGATCTCAACAGAGATGAAGATTAAGGGTAAGATATGATGAGGAAGATGATATGTGACTCCATTACCATTCAGAAGCTGCTAGAGCTAATATGGAGGTCTATAATTCCTAGTCTTTTCTTGCTTGGTATTGCAGATCAGAGGCCTGGGGTAAAGGTTTTTCCCTTCAGATGATGACGTTTTTGCTGTTAATGCACCGTATGATTCTCTGGTGAAGACTAGTCAATAGATGCCCTGAAATTATAAGTAAACATGAATTCTTATTGGGCCTTGGGTCTTATGATCCACAGATGTTATGGGCATTGGGCACTAGGATTCAGGCTAGCCTAGTAAATTAAAACATCAGATTTTCGATAATTTTTATATGTAATTTTTTGTTTGGATATTATGATGATATGAAATAAAAAATTTATAAATAATAATAAAATAATTTATGAATAGAAATTAAATGATTTGAGTTAATATGTGTTTTTGGATTGTAGGAAATGGAAGAGAAAAAATTGAATAAAAATGTTATAAAATTAAAATATTATTAGAATATAATTTTTAAATATGATTTTTATTTTAGAATTTGATAAAATTGAATTATTTTTTGTGTTTTGTTTAAAAATTTTTAAAAAGTTGTAATCATTAATAATGGATACTTGGATGTTAAGATAAGATGTGATTTCTCATTCTATCTGAATATCTAAATAAGTCTTAAGATACTCACTACAATTATGCGCTGAGAAATAGATACAATATATATATCCATGATATCAAATGTGCAAGATTTGCATTGTCTAAGAGTAATATTTAATGTAGTAAGATTCACAAATTGTATCTATCTTCCTTTAAACTTAAACGGCGTCATAATAGAGACCACAGGACGCAGAAATTGAGTTTATAGAAAGGAAGAGGGTTTTCTTATCTTGCTAAAGTAAAGGCAATGACCCGTGTAGTGCAATTCGAAGTTGATGGTAGGCTCTCGACAAAGTGAAAGGTTATTGTACATAAATTAGGTGAGATCATGAGATCACCATACATAGTGACTTTTAAAAGATATCTTAACGGTGGCATCATGATCAACCTCTCAAAATTTAAAATTTTTTCATTATATTGAATAATAGGTGAGGTCATGAAAAATATATAAAATTATCTCTTATAATGAAATTTACCTCTAAATAACTTGTGAAGATAAGTATTATGTCGAATTACGTAAATTTATATATATATTTTTTTTATTCACTTATTTATTACTTATTGTCATTAATAAATACAAAAAATATTATATCAATGATCAAATCATTATCAAGGATGGAAAAAAATTCTTTTTTTCGACGATCGTGAGCGTGTTGGTAGAAAGAGTTTTTTTATATATAAGTAAAGTTGTGTACTAATCTGTGTGTCAATATTAATTCCTTCATATTTAAAATTTAAATTAATATTATTTTTAATAAAATTTAATTTTTAACTAATTATATTAAATTAATATACATATTAATGTATAATTCTACTTGTAACTAAATTTTTCTTTACAGAAAATAGCATGATAATCGTGAGCCTGTTGTGCAAATTTATGCACTAACATGCGCAATCAGCAAAAGGACGTGGGTTTGGACTGCCTTTTGTTCTTGACAAAAAGCGAGTTCCGAGTAGTAGTAGTTGGGTAGTTTGGTTACGCTTTCCAGAGTCTTCGATTGTTTCTTCATTTGATACTTGACATGTCACAATTAAGCAATCAATGCATGGAATCTACGATCACCACGCCCAAATCTTATTTATTTATTTATTATTATTTAAATATATTAAAAAATATATACTAATGGACACATCCATTAATCAAAATTAGGTAGCACACTAACACTATCTTTTTTTTTAAAAAATCTTATTTTTTTAGGTGATGCTGTGAATATTGAGTCTGTTCCGTACCGTTTTCTTATTTTTTTTTAAAAACAAGAATAATGATTTTGTACAAAACTTGTATGGTCTCTTTATAGTATCCTATCATCAAATGTGTAAAGAAAATTACTTTTTATAGTATAGTTTACTTTTTTAATAAAAAATTTGTCTAAACTTCCACATATTATTACTCTTTTTTAGATAACTATGACATTGACAGAGATATATTTTACAAATTTAGAACACGAAAAGATAAAATATACTTGTGAGTGAACCATTTTTTCCTCTATTTTTTTTTTTTTTATACAAATCTTTTAAAGATAATATTCTATGTTGTTTTTGTAAAAGTGACGAACCCATTAATTAAAGACATATTTTGAGAAAATTTCTTAGACATTTGTTATTTATTGTATTTGAAGTTTGTTTACTCATTTTCTGGTTTTTGGTTTATTTCGAGGATCCATTAAAGTGGGAGCCATCAGATGATTTATCAGTAATAAGAATCAATATATAATTAATTATATATAGTCTTACATAATTAAACAAGTCACGCTTATTTTCCACGTTCTTATCAAACCAAGGACTGAATTTTCTGTTTAACGGAGGCCATATAGATTCTAATCCCTTCTAGAAAGATAGATACCTGATCTCAACAAACAAATTAGGAAAAGTCACCAAAGCCAGCAGAGATAAAGATAGAAAGAACAAAGCCAGCAGAGATAAAGATAGAAAGAAAAACGTGTAAGCGAAAGAGGACATGGCTTTGGGACACTCATTAATGCAGAAAAAAGCAGGAAAAGTTCCTCAGCAGCATGACCCTACAAACCGACCACTAAGTACTAATACAAACATTTTCCTCCGTCTCTCTATCAACTTCGATTCAGATAACAGAAGATGGTTGTTGAAGAAGAGACTAGCAGTAAGGAGGATTAAAGACTGATGGCAGATCACTACTGGTCGTAATGGGCGGTGCATTTCCTTTCTCACGAACAGAGTTGTACTCGTGCGCAAGTTATACGTTCAATTTGGGGCAGTATCTTCGAGCATTCTTTTCTTTGATTTTTTTCCCCTCTAGCAGGCAAATAATGGCTTGGAAACGACCTCTATAGCCTTTTGATTATGCTCTATGAAAACTAAAATAATCTAGAAATTAAAAGGAGTGAACTAAATCAAAGACTATGTTGCTAAAAGATGTACTACAAGAAAAATTATCTATTGCAGCGATTTTTATATTATTGGAAATAAAATCGCTTCAATAAATCATTAATTTCAATGATTTTAATCTCATTGTGGACTTTTAACATCAAGTTTTAAAGTTATTCTTTTGCAGCGACTTTCTCACCTTTTACGACGATTTTTTTCGTCGTAAAATTTAAAAACTTAAAAACAATCCTTTTGCAGCACTTTTTTATTTTTTACGACGAATAAATTCACTGTAATAATTACAAAAATTATTACAGCGTGACTAATACGATGCAATTGATATTTTATCACTCGGGCACCTAAACGAAAATGCCTTCCCCTTCCCCACTGAAATTCGATTTTAGCTTATAATTCTCCATACATATTTCTTCCCCAACTTCTTTTTCTCCATTTTCATCAAACCTGCAAACTAACCCACCCATTTCGAACGGCATCCTGCGAAGACCACTTCCTCCCTAACCCAGTGCCACCTCGCGTCGCCTCTCTCTGCTCAGCGCCACCCCGCCCCGCGTCGCCTTCCTTTGCCCAATGCCACCCTGCAACACTTCCCTTTGTGCAGCGCCACCCCGTGACACTCCTTGGTCGCGTCGCCCCTCCCTGAAGCAAGTACATATCTCAGTTCAGATCTGTATATGCATGATCTTCCAGGTCAGCTCCTTCTATTCAACTCCATTATTTTTGTGGTGTTAATTACTCTGTTGGATTCATTTTTGCAACGCTAATTAAACCCTAACCTAGACTCTTCCTTCCTGTCTACTTCGCACTCTTCTTTTCCTTCCCCCTACTCTGCTCGCACAATAAGTTGTTTGGCCGAAGGTTTTCCAGGTTATTTCCTTTGGTTGACATTATGCCTCCCAATCTTGCAATTTGCTGCTTGTTTTGGTTCTACTTGAACTTCTTGTACATGGATATGTTCTGAATTTGTAAAATGAGTGATGTTGTGTTGTTATATTTTTGGTCGGAAAATGGCATTGTTTTTAAAAAAAACTTCACCAAGAAGATTAAATTTGGATTATTTAGGTCTTCAACCTCTAGTTCAGTTTCTATTTGAATATATGCTTGTGCAGGCTTTAGATGTTGAGTACATGCTGATTCTACAACTCTAGATGAAATTTATGGTTTTGGAACTTTGACTGTAAGTAGAAATTTATGTACAAAACTGAAAATGAATCTTTGGCCTTGCATTGAGGTTTTTTTTTTTTCAATTTTTCAATTTATTTTTTTATTATTGCATTTAAACTTAACTAATCAGTGTTCTTGACTTGTAATGTGAATGGATATTTATGTGTCAAGATTTGGGTTGGTTGGTTTTTTTTTTTTTTTTCTCCAAGTAGTTTGGTTGGCTATTTTTTAACTGAAAAGGGGGACTTTGCACCTCCAAAACTCAAACCCAGATGTTTTTCCTTTGTAGGATGACAAGCGTATTATATAAATGAAGGGTGAATGCATCTTCCTACCAAATTTTGATTGCCATCTCTCGGTCGGCTTGCTATTTTATACTTATACAATATGCATAATGTGCTTGCTCCACTTTTGAAGTACTTGGTATCTCTGATTGAGCATTAGATAGGATACTGATTCATTTTGGGGTTTGTCAAATTATAAATCCTATACAATATTCATTGCCAACTCTGTAGTAGATGCCAAACTCCCATGTTTCATTAATTAAGACTCTGTTTTGATACATACATGTTTCCCTCGAAATAATGGGATAGTATCCTAAGTTTTGTACATGGTTTGCAATTCATTCCATGGTGGGGCAATACTTGTCCCATACCATCTTTCTAGGCCTTGCTTACCCAGCTAGTTCGATCTCAAGATTCTAGATATCAAGCTCAAGTAATTAGCTACCTTCCATGAGAGATTTGTTGTTGGGTGGTGTGCCCCAAGTTTGGAGAAAATGCTATAAATTCCATAATGCTTCAGCTTGTTGGCTTGGATGGATTTCCGAATAATTCATGGGAGAAAACACAACCATTTCTTGTACTAGATAATTGCATGCCTGCCCTTCCTAAACCTAGACCCATGCCAATATCCTCTCATCTGCCACCCTTGAAATTATATATAATATATATATATATATATATGGCCATTGTTGTAAATTTCATATATATATGCATGCCTGCCCTCTCTAGTCCTTTGGGCCATTGCTGTAAATTTTAATGGCCAAAATATGCACGATTTTCTTATGTCTTATTTAGCAATTTAGATAGGTTTTATCTCTTGTATAACTTCTTGTTTTACTTTGGCTATATCTATTCGTATTAATACTATCGTTTACCTATAAAAAATATATATTTATATATATAGAGAGAGAGAGAGAGGTCTATGTTAAAACTGACATTCACAAGTTGGTTTATCATCCATTGTAGGCAACATATATGAATGCCATGCAATCAGAATGTCATATATCCATGTTATAAATTGCTCTATCACCCACTTTTTATGTGAATCATGTTCTTCTTTAAAATTTGTACATGTTCTTTTTCTTTTTTTCCTTTTGTAATTGTATGTAGTCTTTTTTTTCTGTCTTTGGGGGTTTGAAACCAGTCATGCATGGATATAATTAGGAGGTAAGAAGTAAACTTTGGTTTTCATGGTTTATCCTAAATCCACGTACTACAAAATGGTCACTACCATGAATTGGATTACATGTCATAAAGGATAAAGTTTTCTTCCAAAATATAAGCTATTAGGTATATTCATATATATATGATTAAAACCATTACTCATGTAATTTTTTCTTTATTTTGTCTGTGTTATATTCTGGTATTGAGTTTGAACTGAAAATTACGACGATTTTTGGGTGTAGCTTGTAGGACGGATGTCAAGTGCATTTGATTGAAAAGGTGTTGACTGAGCTCGACAAAATTGTTGCTGAGCTTCAACAGCCAAGGTTTGTCTGAAACTGGTTGCAATTGGGTATTGAAGGTAACAAAAGCATCTGCAGTTGGAAATCCTTTTTTTTTTTTTTTTTCGTTTCAAGACTTCTCTAAACATAGATGGATGTGCTATCTATCTGTTCAAGTAATGTAACCTTGCTTCTTGCTCTTGTCTTGCAATAACTCTTTGTTCTAATTGGTAACTAATTAATGATGGCACTTGGGAGATAAAAAGAATTAGTCCCCTTTATTAAATTTTCCAAATCACTTTATTCTTTCTTATCTATGTTGTCTCTTCTTCGAGTAATTCTCTAGCTACTATGACTCTACTCTTTGCTTTAATTGTTATGGCTTTTCTTGATCTTGATGATTATTAGATAATCACTGAAAGTCAAGTGTATTTTACTGACCATAGTATATTGGAATTGGTTTCATGTTTTGGGTGATGATGTTCGTATGTATGTAGACATGATTAGTCCCTTTGAGGCATCATTGATTGAGTGACACTTCCCCTTAATTACCTTCAAGATGCCTAAGTAAGATTCAGAAACAACTGGCAGCTGTTCTTGGTTCTTCAGGTTTCCTTAATATTTGTTATTCACTTAGAGATTTGATTCTAATAATAGTCTTGGTACATGCTTAGTATAGACCAACAGCAATATACTATATAGAGCCTTTTTTTTTTTTTAAATGGAAAAATTACTATATAGACAACTGGAGACCAATTAACTAGAGTCATCATCGATCTTTTAACACCTTAATGCAGATGAAAAATTTCCCACATATCAATTTTTGACCAAAAACACTCACATAATGTCATAAATAAGGATCATTTAGATTTTTTACTTTTAAATTGCCCAATGATCTTCATCTAGTAGATTTATGTTTAGGCAGCCAAGTATCCTGGGACCATGCCATCGAATTGTGGTTCCAGTTGATGACAGCAGCTTTGGTAATGAAATTTTTATAAATGTTTGCCCTATTAACAATTATGGGAAACTATTTTTTGTCCTCTTTGGGTGCTTTTTGGTAGTCAAGATGGTGGCTGGGCAATATATATATATATATATATATTTATTTACATTCACTGGGAGGTTCAATAGATTGCTGTTTTGTTGGAGCTAACTGGGCATGTTTTGGATTTTTGGGTTTTTGACATATCCCTAAATGTAAGTGAGATTTTAAGGTTCATGTTTTGGGTTATCTAGTGTCCATGTCGTTTTAAGAAATAATTGGGGGCAACTATATTTGTGATGAAATCAAGCAATCAGGGTAATAGAAGCATGTAAGTTTCTAATCTACCACTTTTATGCACTTATTACATTCAAGTATTGGCATGCACCCTAACTCCTTTACTTGGTATACAGGATCAGCAAAATCAATGCATGGTGTTGGTCGTCATATACCATTGCTGTCAAAATCTTGACTGCATGCTTTTGCTGGGTAACTGGTGTAGTCTTTTGCCAAGTTTGAGTTGTGACAGTTGTCAAGACTTATGTGCCACATAACGAAATGTGTTATGTGCTTTCGTTAGTCTATTACATAACGAAATGTGTTATGAGCCACATATTTAGGTACATTAGACTTATTGTTGTAGAAGCTCTGCGCTTGTATCCTCAACCTCCTTTGTTAATTAGACGTTCTCTCAGATCGAATGTATTGCCAAGTATTTCTTCTTACCAATATAAAACTATTTGATGAAGAATATTCATTCCTGAGGATTATTAAAACATATTACCGTCTCTATTCACTTTGCATGTGAATTCTACTGTTGTTATATGAACATTGTTCTTTGAAACTGAATTGCTTTGTATAATTCTCTTTGACGTTCATTCATTCATGCATTAACAGTTATATCTGGTTGATAAATTGGACTGTCCTCAAACGATATGTTGGTCTTTTTCCTACGCAAGTAATTTGACGAAATTTATATGTAATATTTGATTAAGCTTAAAAATCCTACATTCAAATTAGGGGTGTTGATCTATTTGATAATAGGAAATCATCAAAATTTGTAATAAAACTCTGTTTGTGTTCATGTCACGCTTTCTTAATTGATGCTAGAAATAAACTTTCTTCTGAAATAGGGTGGGAGTACAATAACATATAACTAGATTCCTAAAATTTACTAGTTAGCATACCATTCTCTTCATGGCTCTATACAGCTTTTAATACATCCTACATAATGGGGAATATCTTTCAAACTCTACTACCTCACCTTCCAAGCAAAAGAGAGAAAAATATGGGAAGCATTTTATATAAACTCGTTGCAACAAGGAACAAAGTTATTTTGTTGAAAGTAAGGACTGCATGCTGGGGAAGAATACTGGGCTGTATATGTTGTGGGATTCCTGAAAACTAATTTATATTAGCACCATAATGTATTTTTTGAAGCCCAATAATCTGCTTCTTCCAAACATCTTCTTCTTGGAGTTAAGAATATTCATGAAGAAGTATTATCAGGTTATGGCTGTCACACAAACTAACATACATTGAGGGGTGCTCTGATATATATTTTTTTTTTAAAGTTCTGTTTAGGTATACAAGAAAAATATTTTTATTTTTAATTGGGCTTGGTTAAGTTTGTCTATGGTTCAGCCCTCTAGTTTATGTAGGAGTGAAGGCCTAAACTAATATTCTGAATGTGTTTTTTTTAATATGAAAAATGATAGAAATTTGCTTTAATTGATCCTTCTAGCTTCTCCGGCTCTGCATTTCCAAGAAACATATCCTTGGAGACAACACTTTAGGCTTTTTGAGAGGGAGAGAGACAGAGAGAGCAAGTAATATCATTAATTATAGAGGCATTAATGTACACTACAAGAAATAGTGATTATATTTACACTACAAGAAAAAAAAAAAACCTTATATGTGATTGCCAAGTTAATGGAAACCATCTATCTTCTCACCTTATATTAACACTATCACCATTCCATATCCTCCAAATACACTCCAGACAACAATATATTATCAGTGCTAAGATTTATCTGGCCTTATTCTACATTTCCAAAAGAGATTATTCACTAGCCATGAGATAGTGCTAAGTTTTTCTAGTATAGAAAGTTGTGGTACTAGTTTCTAACTTCATCTCTGTTTTGGTTGTAATATCTTGAGTCTTGATATTGTCATAAACATGTCCCATAGAAGTTAGAGTCTTACTTTTTTTCAGTTATGAAGAAATTTATTTTTCAAAACTTGTCCCAAGGCTTCTAAGTCTGGGAATGTATCAATTGCTGCAAATTTTAAGTGCATGTCTTTCTGTCCCATTAATTTGAATGCCTCCATTTATATGTGTGTGTGTGTGTGTGTGTGTGTGTGTGTGTGTGTGTGTGTATTGGTGATTATACCATTTTTTGTTGGGTATGTGCTAGTAATTATCAGCTAAGATAATTTGGGTTGAAATAATAAATTTTGTAGTTTGACATGCATATATAGTATATGAAAATATGATATTAATGAAATAAATTCTTTAATTCAGCAACTCACTTTGTTAAGTTTTTATTTTTTTTTGCATTTACCAACTGCAGTTTTTGTCCCTTATATTTCTATATCTATTTTGATGTTTCCAAGCTCTTCTACATTCTCCTCTTTTGCATTTTCTTCCATTTTTTATCCTACACTATATGTGACTAAGCATTAACTTTCATTCTCATGGTTTTGAGTAATGGTTTGCTATTATAGGAAGTCATGACTTCATCTGATCCTTTCATGAATTTGGCTACATCAGATATCAAGTATTCATTTTGCTAACCATCAGTTACTCATCCAAAGAACCTGATGTGGAAGGTATAGTGTAGTTTAACCTTTGTCCTTTGTTCTGTTTGTAACTAAGTTCTGTACTCTATTGATTTACATATTTTTCCAGAACTTCTTTATACACATTTTAGAATTAGAGGGAGAAGACATAAAATCTCATCACAAACATGATAAACTAGTCCAATTTTCAATAACCTCAAGACAGTACTGTTAATCACTAAAAAGAACTTCTCTAAATACATTCTGTTACTGAGTTTCCTTTTATTTATTTTTTAAGTAAGAATATTTTATTAATAAGTGCAATGGTGGAACCCCTATACACAAGTAGTATACATGGGAGACACCTAGGTAGAGTACTCATTCCATGTTGAAGGAAAACAATATAATAAGAAAAACTGACAGAACATGTTGATCATTACAAATAAAAAAAGTAATTAAAATCACAGCCAAGTTGGGGTTGAAAACGCATACATTAACCAGAAAACAAAACCATGCATAATGCTAAAACTAATATAGCTTGTTTCCTGTTGATGACGTCTTCACATGCGTTCCTTTATGATATAAGCTTAATGTATTTACTCCACTGTTTTGGGTTCAGCAGTGTATAAGATCAACTGATTTCAAATGAAATCACTGTTGAAGATCAACAACATTTAAAGTTTAATTTAAATATGTACAACTATACAAGTAAAATGTGAGTATTGCATGTAATTGCTTGTACAGGAATATTAGTTTCAGATGCACTTATATATATATATATTGCATGTATAGCACAAGTAAAATATATAGAACGAAAGAATTCTTTCAAACATCTTTACAATCTATTTCTTTACAAGCAGCTTTGGTAAAAGTGCTAGTTTCCTTGTGAAGGGTGTTTTGCTTAAATGATTATAAGATATGATGGTTTTCAGCCTGATTTTATGTTTGCAATTTTGGCAATTGGTGATGATGAAGGAACATTAAATTTAGTTTTCAAATTTGAGTATTATTTTTTTGTTCATGCCAATGTATGCTCTATTAAACCAATCGTAGGGTTTACGTAACGATTCTCTTTATTCATTGACAAATTGGAGTTTGAGAGATTGAAATATCAAAAATGTTGAACAATGAATCCCTCCCTCCACATGATGTAGGCGTGTTGAAACTGTTCTACCCAAGCCATAATGCCCAGGTGCACATTGTTATAGATGACATATAATTTTAGTCCATAGAGAAGTAGGATAGTTAAACAATTTGAATGAATGTGGACATTTTTAATGAATGTGTTCTATATATTTAGTAGTTTGTAAGTTGTAGGTTTTGGATTCAAATTGGTCCACCCCAATGTATATAGCCCATAACTACATTAATGTGAATTTCTTACTGAGTTTAGATGAATGAATGTGTTATTATATTAAATGAAAAAGGTGCTCAAAGATTTGATTTATAATGAAAGTCCCAGAATTTTTCTTTATGTTTCCCATTTCTAAATTGGGTGTTAGATAAATACTATAAGTGTTATATAGCAATGGAATAAAAAGAATTATAGGTTTATGTGTGATCGTTTCATGTATGTGAAAACTTGTGGTGATTTTTATAATCTGGATTATGATTGAAAAGTGTTCCACAATGAATAATGAATTAATCTTAATTTAAATGACTTAATTTAAATGCAGTTTAAGGTATTAAAAAAAGTTAATTTATTGTTTCAGGTTTTTTAATAAATTGATTAAATAACTATTTAGTGATTGACATGAACAGAATAAAAAAATATTAACAAGATAAATAATATATTTCAGATCAAGTGCAAAAATGACACTTATATATATATATATATATATATATATATATATATAACCAACACCTCTGGAGAGAGTGGGGAAAAAAAATGCACCAAAAAGGCAATTGCAGCGATTTACATAGTTTTTACAGCGATTCTACATGCTGCAATTATACTTTAACAACGATTTTCCATACAGTCATGACTACATTTGCAACATTTTTTTCCTTTTTGCAGTGCTTTTGATTTTATTTTCAGCATTTTTATTACGCTGTAAAAAATTATTTGCAATAATTTTTAAATAAATCACTGGAATTGATCAGATCAATTCTAGCGACTTTATAGTAATTGCAGCATTTGCTCAATTCCAGCGATTTACATAGTTTTTGCAACAATTCTAAATGCTGCAATTACATTTTAACAACGATTTTTCATACACTCATGGCCACATTTGCAACAGTTTTTTTCATTTTTGTAGCACTTTTGGTTTTATTTTCAGCATTTCTATTACGCTGAAAAAAATTATTTGCAACAATTTTTAAATAAATCACCGGAATTGATCAGGTTAATTCCAGCGATTTTATAGTATTGCAGCGCTTTTAAATGTTGCAATTATATTTTAACAATGATTTTCCATACTTGAGTGATCACATTTGTAACAGTTTTTTCTCTATTTGCAGCACTTTTGGTCCTATTTCAGCGTCTTTATTAAGCTATAAAATACTATTTGCAATAATTTTGAAATTTTCATTGGAAATACCTTGTATCAATTACAGCGATTTATAGAATATTTACAAGGATTAAAAATGCTGTAATTGAGATTTTTCAGCAATATATCTTTATGGGCATGAGGACAGTTATAGTAATGTTGAGAGTATTAGTAAGGAAAAAAATTCGCTGGTAAAGGTATTTTTAGCAGCGAAAATTTTTTTATCGCTGCTTTGAGCAAAAAAGAAGCGATAATAGTGGCGAACATGCAAGGAATTTAAAATCGCTGAAAATGAGTATATGCAATATTTTATATAGTTTTTTGCAATGATTTTAAGCGCTGCAAATGACATGATTTCTTGTAGTGAAGAAAACATAAACATAAAACAATGCAACGACTGAGTTGTATTTAGTTTGTATTAGGTACTTGAGCTTAAAATTGGATAAAAGATTGAAGAACTAGAGATCGATCTCACTATACAACTCATGAGAAGTTCCGTTAAATAAGAGCTATATTTTGTTGTTCGCTGCTTATATCTTACTCGCTACATATAAGTAGGATATATACACAATGAGTAATATTAGATACAAAATATATAGTTATATGCACAATCAAGCAATGTTTCATTCGCTAGAAATCTCGTGTTATGCGTTCATGTCGTGAAAATTTTTTAAAATTCATGAAAATGGAATTTTTATTTCAGTTTTGACATGATTTTAACAGGTTTAGTCCACCAGTTAGCTACAAAAAATAAAATAAAAATATAACAGTCATCATCAAGACCAATGACCATGACCCAAACAATAACTATTAAACAATGGTATTCTATATTAAAGTCCCAAATTAATTAATTAATTAATCACATTGATAATAAATGTATTAAAAAAACACATGAAAAACTTATTTAAACCTTTGTTAGACATATATAAACCGCACCTGATGCGACCTTCCGAATGCACCCTAGAGGGTTCTCTATGGCCAACTAAATTGGATGCCAACAGCTATAAGTTTGAAGTAGCTTTCAGGCAACAGATTCGTATTAACCTAGGTAGTGTTTTACATTTGTGCCAAGGGAAAGTGTAATATTATGTGCAGTCATGAAGTATATAAGTGTCGTACAGTTATTTTGAAAAAGAATAGAGTCAAAATTAATTGTCTTTTCATGTGAGTCTCATATTTATTTATTATTTTCAAAATAATTATGCAGTACTTATACACTAATGACTGCAAATATAATTAAAGATGGTTAATTAATTATTGATGTGACAGACTTCTATAGCTCACATGATGCATGCATGCCCGTGCCTAAAAACAAGTAGATATATTATGTGAGAGGGAAAGTTTACCAACCTTCTCTCGATCAAGACAATACATTTTTTTGGACATGGCCTTTTTTGTTGAAATATTGTCAAAATTGATATAAGAAAAAAAGACCCATTTGCTTTTTATGCAGAGTGGATAAAAAGGATACATTGTTACCTAAAATGCATAAACAAAGAGTTGGGGTCGTATTGAAAAGTTAGGTTCAAACGTGGGTGTGAAAGCAATGGTACCAGTAATTGATACTCTTTTAACTTAGCATAATGGTGACTTGTGAGGGTGACTTTTATCAGTGCCTCAAAGACAGACTAACCTATCAAACTCAATCCATGTGTGCTCTCTTTGGCTCCATAAGATAAACCAACGAAAATTGCTTGAAATGGGAACTTAAAGGCGTATTTCTTGCATGCCCTTGTTTTGTAATGTCGCCATCTTTGAAGGACCACATTACTTGGTCATTTACAAATCTCCAAAGAATGCAATCTTGCTAGTGCATGAAAATCTTGGTCGCTAAGGATTTCTTTGAGTTTTTTAACCAAACTCTAGGGTCTAGAGTGAGAGACATATATAGATACATGAAATGCGTCATAGAGCATCTATAGTTGTTTGAATAAATTTCTTAGCTAGGTTCTGTGGAACGCTCAATAATTGATATGAAATCTATTTTATATGTCTATTTTTTTTCTATTTTAGACTCTAGAGTTTGGTCAATAACTCTAGAGGATTTCTTTCAATTTAATGCGGGTGTAATATAAATTAATAGAAACAAGATAATTAGGAATTTAAAAAAAAAACGGTTTCTAATTTATTTAAAATTTCAATCTTTTTCACAAATAATCTATCTTATATTTCTCTATTTTTATTTGGGGTGGGGTTAATTAATTGACACAAGCATTCTAGACATGAGTTATTAAAATCTTGGAAAATCGGGGTTCATTATCAATAGCAATTTGAGGGTGATTAAGATGTCCACTATCGATGCAAGTTGTGTATGTAGGGCTAAATGTGCGTAGTTTAATGCCCAGGAGGAAAGAAAAAAAAAAAAAAATCACATAGAGTAAAGAGAAGAAGAAATTGACAATATCATTTTATAATGTCTTTTAATCTCCCTTAGTACTTTATGATTGAGGACTACATGTACACCTCATAACACACTTTACTTAAGTTGAAGGGGAAGGAAGAAATATGCAATAAATTAAAAGAGTAATACTATATATAGTCAGCACTTTTACGTATTCTCTGCACACTATACTGATATAATTAGTTGAATTAATTTTTTTTTAATATGCAACCAGACACATCAATAAAGTGTGCAAAAAAGTATACAAAAATAATTGCATATAAAATTTTTGAAATTCAAAAGTTAGGTCATCTTCCCTCCTCGATCAATCTCTATCAAAAGCCACATAAGATGTTAACATTAGCCAATTATAAGCTTATAACTCTCTTTTCTTCCGAAAGCCAGAATTTATCTATCCTTTTGAATATCTTTCTAAAATTATACACATCCATTTTTTTATCTATCTTTCTCTCATACAGTAACATATTTAGAATAATATTATTTGACCATCTTAAACTTTTCACCTCAAACAGTTCTCTTGACATGGCACTAAAATGTGATGCCACATGATTTATTAAAAAAATTAAAAGTCCAAACATAAAAATGATATAAAGATCCTAAAGTTTCAATATTTCATTTTTTGTATATTTGGATGCTCTTTTGGTTTAACTATATTTTGTGTTTTATTTTTTATTTTTAATAAACCGTGTAGCACTACATGGTTGTACCATGTCAAGAGGGTTTTCTAAACGGTAAGTTTGAGATGAATCAATATCAATTTTCATATTTTACAGCTTTCATTGTTGCCTAAGCTATCGCATATAAACATGATCGGCAGTCTCTAATTTAACTTGTGTTGAAGAGTAACCAACCTAAAATGAGAAAAAATAGAAGAAATTATACTTCACCAACAGTCCCAATGTGATCACTAAGTCAATTAACCAACATTAATTAAATTTCCAATTTGGTCGTCCATATTGAACCATCAGTTAGTCGTTGAAATTGAAACGAATAAAGTGTCCTTAAATTTATCAAAATTTTTATGTACAGTCATTTTTGTATACTTTTTATGTACTCTACTAGTTACATTATTTTTTTAATATAAAATAATTATTTTAACCAATTATATTAGTAAAATGTATAAGAAATATGTAAAAATAACTATACAACATTATTCTCAAATATTTGATTAACTTCTTATAAAGAAAAATAAATTTAAAGATTGTCATACTAAATTGAATTATTATAGTGAGATAAAAGAAAGTCAATAGCGTGACAATCCTAGGGTAAGATTTTATTTTCTTAATATGCATCCACTTACCTTTTTGTGAGAACAAAGTAATTGATTAAATTTAAATTGGTCGATTAGAATTATTTTTACTTAACTACGTGAAGCTTAAGCATGGAATGAAAATTCAAATTCTTATAATATTTATTAATATTTATATTTATTTTTCTATATTTCTGATAAAAACCTATAAGTTGTGATGCATTTTAAGAGTGACTCTACAGTTACACATGGGATTTGGATAATATAAAATATTTTTTTTGAATTTATATATATATAGTTTAATAATTTTAAATATATACTTTTAAAAATTTACAATATTATTAAAAAATAAATTTTTAATCAATAAGTAAACAAAAAAACTCCCGTCCGAATCTCCAGTCGGGAAAATTCACGTGGGGCTTTAGCATTCGTGTGCATTTCAACACCTTTTTGTTAAACATGCAAGACACCTACGAGGAAAAAGATTGGTTCGTGTGACTGGCGATTATGACTGGGACCCGACCCCAAGGACAGTTTTATTAATTTCAGTTGTTAAAGATTGGTTTTTTATTTGACTTCGACAAGGAGTGGAGCCTAGTTGTAAATGTTTGAAAAGGAAATTATCAAAAATTTAGAAAGAAAAATTCCACACGGCATCTAACATTTTTTCACACTATTTAAACATGTAATTTTATTATTTTATATTTTAAAAATTTTAATATATTGAATGTGAAATTAGTGTGCAGCATGTCTCATTTAAAAAATATTAATTCATATTGTAGATTATAATCTTTTAATTTATGTCCAAATTCTATGATAACAAAATAATAGACACGATGGGTAGGCACTACATAAATTATAATAGATTTCTACGCATAAAACATCATTAAATGTAACGAAGAAAAATGATATATATAAATTCTAAATATATATATATATATATATATATCTTACAATCAATTAAAAAAATAGATTCTATCAGAAAAAAGATGTAAAAATTTATTTATTTTTAAGAAAAATTATATTTTTATAAAAGATCTATATATTTAGAGGTTGTATTTAATATTATTCTATTATGAATCGCATACGCTAGATTTTTTATTTTATTTTTATAATTTTATATCAAAAGTTCAAACAGAAATGCTAACGTATGAATATGTAATCATTTGAAAAGGGTTGCTTTTTATTTTATTTTGTGAAAATTGACAGGTTATATTTTTAAAGAGTAGAAACTGAAACTTATAATTTGAGAAGATCTATTTTCATGCCTATGGGTGGAATTCGAAGAACAAGTTGCAGGAATCTTACGAAAGGACGGTATCACCCTTCATCCAGTTCCATTATACCACCTCCATCCCTTAGATTCCTTTGTGACGTTCAGGTGTCATTTGTCAGATAAATACAGAACGTTCTCTCAACGGCGGTTTAATTCATTTCAAGATCAGATTTGAAAGGATTTATATTAAAGTTAAAAATTAAATAAAATATTATTAAAATATATTATTTTTATATTAAAATTTAAAAATATTAAATTTTTTTATTTTATTTTATATAAAAATTAAAAAAATTATAATAATTAGATTAAATAAAATGAGATAAAAAATTTTATAAAAATAAATGAGACTATTGAAATTTTGGATTATTTTAATATTGAGATGAATTGAATTGAATTGAGTTGAATTATAAATATAATATTTTATAGATTCTATTACAATTTTTTTAATTTATTTAGATTAAGATGAATTTAATATTTTAAATTAAAATTTATGAAATAAGTTGACATGCATTTAATTTATTTAAAAGTTAAAAAAATAATTAATTTTATCAATAATTAATTTAAAATGTGTTTAATTTACTTCAACAAACATAAAATAAGTAAGATTACGTTGGGTTACTAAATTTATCTCAACTCAATTCATTTTATTTAATTATTATAATTTTTTCAACTTTCAATATAAAATATAATAAATAATTTAATTTTTTTTCAAATCTTAATTTAAATTTTTAAAATTTTAAAATAATAATAATATTAAAAAATAATATTTTAAATTGTCATCTCAAATCAATTCCCTGCAAAAAAGAGCAATGTTATATATAGTCGTGAAATTACAAACGCCGCGCAATCGTTTTTAAAAAGAGTGAGGTCTACAATTAAAAAGTTTATTTTTTACTTGCATAACCACGACTATAAATATTATTTCTATACAAAAAATGGCTTTAACTTTGGGATGGTGTTCTGCTCTCCAGCTAGTCTTGGACGGTTGTTGAAATTACGTCTCCACCCTCACATCCCTGGTCATCTCTCTGCCCCCAACTATACCCTTGGAGGAGGTCGAATGCACCCTTTAAAAAAATTAATTAATTAATTTTCTTGCACCCATTTTTCTCTTCTTTTTTTATTCTATAAATTGCCTCCTCAACACCCTCAATCTCCTCTTCCTCCTCTCCCCTCTCCCTCTGTTGTTAGATTTCAGGCTTTCCAGTTCTTCCAGTTTCCTCTTATAAGCTCTGAGGTTCTGTTGTTTGGGTCGAGGAATTCTGCCTCTTTTGCTCTGTTCTCGTTCTCGTTCTTTTTGCTTCTTCTTTTTTCCTCTTCCTGTACCCCCTCGTGGGTTTTGCTCTTTTCCATGTTTGGATTTCTGGGCTTTTGCAGCCAAATTTTGGGTTTTGGGATTAATACCAAAGCCCATTTAGTCAATCTGTTAAGCCTCCCATTCCCGACGGCTAAAGGGTCGTGCTTTTTGCCGACATCTGCCAAACAAACTGTGTCCCTCATTTTGAATTTTGATGCTGAATATAGCGTTCTTAATGTTTGAGATTCATGTCTCCAGTTCTCAGTGAAATCCTCCGTTCCGGGTTTATGATCAATTCCTCACTCAGACGCCGGACCCACTTAGTTCAATCTTTCTCCGTCGTCTTCCTCTACTGGTTCTATGTTTTTTCATAAATCATCTTTCATCCCTGCCTGACTTAATATATAACTACGTATTTCCTTATATACCTATCATATATATTATATGATCGTATGAATTAGATAGATATTATCACTATTTTTGTTATCTGAATCCTGGATTTTTAAGTAAGTTTTCTTTAGTTTTAAAACGAAAGGAAAAAAAACAGAGGAACAGTTTTATGGCCTCCACCAGTGGAAACTCCTCAGCGTCTGCGCCAACCCAGAACTCTGGATCTGAAGGGGACGTGCAGCTTTTGATGGACCAGAGAAAAAGGAAAAGAATGCAATCGAATCGGGAATCTGCGAGGCGGTCTCGGATGAGAAAACAGAAGCAGTTGGATGATCTGACGGGCCAAGTGGCACAGCTCGGTAAAGACAACAACCATATCCTCATGAGCATCACTATCACCACCCAGCTCTACATAAATGTCGAGGCCGAGAATTCAATCCTGAGGGCTCAGGTGGTGGAGCTGAGCCAAAGACTAGATTCTCTGAATGAGATCCTAAATTTCATCAACAACAGCGGCAGCGTGTACGAGCCAGATCAGACCCTTCACGCAAGCCTTGATAACAGCTTCATGAACCCCACGAACTTGCTCCATCTCAACCAATCCATCAGGGCTGCTTCTGCAGACATGTTTCAATACGAATATTAATCAGGACCTAAAAAGGGTTGAAATTTGATCAATCTATGGTTGGTTGTCTTGTACTAATCTTTTCTGGTGGAGGTTGTTCGTGTTCTGTTGGTCTTAATGAGTGGAGAGGGAAAAAGAGTTTGCCGTTTGTTGTACTGTTGTAAAAGAGCAGTAAAAAGAGCAAAAAGAAAGAGTTGAGAAAGCAACAGCTATCTTCTTTATAAAGCTCCTAGGAGTAGGGACTGGCTTTTGAGAGAATGGTGATGGTCCAGAAAGGAGAGGGGAGTCAGGGGACCCGGAGGTTGGGTTCTTGCTTTGTCACTGGGTCAATATAAATATGGTGTTAATGGCTTTTAATGTATGTTGTCTCTCTGGTTATATTAATATGAGTATTAATCTTCATGACTTGTCTCTCCTCTTTATTAATGTTGATATAATGTTGACCACTCCTTTTTTTTTTTTTTTTAATTCTTTAATTTTTATTTTAAAGTTGTTCATTAATAAAACCAATTAGATAACTGCTTTTTATTCATGAACAATTTGAAAAGTGAAAAAAAAAAAAGAATAAATAGAGTGATCAAATGGTTGGCTGAATAGCACAGTCCATATAACATCGAGGTTAAGATCTTTTTGCCCATTTTCTAAAATATGCTTTGGAATCCATTCCTTATTTTCTCTGTTTTTGTGGTAATAGAATCTCTGATCTTGTCATTCTATATTTTAATAATTGGCCATTATAAGGTACTTCAAATGAGAATAGAATAGGATACTTTTCCTTCCATTCTTTTTTATATTCGAAACTTGACTTAATCTTTCAACTTTTAAAACTACAAAAATCAATATTTTTAACAGGTATTCCTCCATGGCCATGTGTCTATGGAGGATATGCTCTGGGTAAGCAAATATGGAGGATATGCTCTGGTTGAGAATTACAAGAAAGAAACAGCATCAATATCAGTAGCAATTGCCCAATTGGTTGAGACTTGAGAATTAATATTGGTTGAGCCTTGCAGTCAAGCTCCCTTCTGCATCAGTAATTGTGGATAGTAAGCTCAGAAAAATACAGGGTATGCCTATTGCCTATCCACAACCAAACAATCTCAATCAAATTCATTGCTACTAAATAAAGACACCAACCATTATCTTTATCATGATGAGTTAAACAATAATATCATCCAAGTAAGACAAATTTTCAGAGAGAAAACTATGAATTATAAGCCATCCCACCCCTCCCTTATTCCCCTCATCTTTTGGTTGTTGACATGTTGTTGATGCCCCAGCCCCAGGTGCTCTAGTACACCAATAATTCTTCTTGGTCCATTGTATCAGGTCTGTTTGTTGATTGAGAAATAATGTGTTACACAGTAACTTGTAAGCAGCAGAACACAAAACATAAACAGGGGCTCTGTATTAATATGTGCTAAGCTTGTGTGTGCAAAAAGTATACTCCCTATATCAACCTCAAAAGGTTGATTAAGAAAACAAAAGATGAATATACCGTTCGCTTTTCCGGTGCTTCTTTATTAAAAGTGTTATAATTACAAATAAATTTTATAAAAATAAATTTGTAAATTTTACTTTACAATAAAAATAATTTTATAATTTAATGTGTTACATTAATTTGTAAATTTATTTTTATAAAATCATTTTATAATTAAAGGCCTAAAGCATTTTTTTAATTTGTATTAGCAACACTTGTATCCATTAAGGTAGGCTTACTTCTGCATTAATCATTTTATATTTTACTATAAACAAAGAATAAATGCAATCTAAAGTAAATGTAAACTACCTATTAATATAATAGAAAGGTAAAAGATGATCTGCACGTCAACTTTCTGTACCAAAGTCATCGGAAAAAGGGAAGCTCGTGGTTTGCTGTTAAAACACAATGTGTGGGTGCGGCACTACCAACCAATCCACACTTTAATATTTATTTATTTTGTTCATTTTCTTTGGCGTAGCGTGTCGCTGTTATGAGTTTAATTTAAACTCTAAAAGGGAAATGCTATTATGCGTTATATTATTCATTGATGTGGCTGTGGTTTGTTGAAAATATATATATATATATATATAAAAAGAAAAATATAGTTGTAAATATAATTATGCACTAATTTATGCACTAATACGATATGATTGGTCAAAAAATAAATTTTATTAAAAACAGTATTAATTTAAATTTTAAATATGAATAAATCAGTATTAGTATACATATTAGTATACGATTATACTTATATATAGCAAAACTCTATATAAAATTACAAACACAAACATAAAAGTGAAAAAGGGAACTCATGATTTCAGTTTTCCAATTTTTGTATTTTTTGAAGTCATTTTCATATATATATATATATGTATTTAATAAACTAAGTGGCACCAAATGATGATGACAGGTTAATAAGACAAAATGAGTTGTATAGCAATTTTCAAACTAAAATAAGTCAAAGCGTGAATCTTATTATGGACAATTTTTCACAAGAGAATTTGCTGTATCTATACGTAAATCTTACCCTATCAAACTTATAAAATATGGTAGTTTGATATGATAAGTTAAATCTATTTTATAAAATAAAATATTTTATAATCTAACATATTATTATATCAAGTCATATAAATTTATAAATATATTTTTATAAGATTTTTATTAAAAGAAATATACCTATATTTAAAAAAGAATGTAAAGCGCATTATGAGAGACGGAAGGCAGATCAAGTAGGCTAGTAATCAAAACATTATTATAAAAAAAAAGGGAATTCACGAAAGTGGGTAAATTTAGATAGACAATACATATATATATATATATGTCACATCATCATCACATTTATTACTATATATATATATATATTAATATTCATTTTTCTGACCGTGAGAGGATACCAACAAGGGGAAACGAAGGATCACGAGGAAACCATTTGTCATGCCTTTCTATGTATGGAAATTGGGTTGCATGTTAGGGGAAAGTAACAGAGAGAGTGGCAATTTAAATGAGATGATGAAACCATGTGGCCTACCATTAATGAGAAGGAAAGCATTAATTACTAAAGGAAAATGGTGCCATTTTTAAAAACTCTGTGAGTTTAGTTGGCAGTCAGTAGCCAGGGGTTTAGTGGGAAATAACTTAATTAAAATGCCTCAATGTTGTGCTTAAAGGTCGTGGGAAATGATATTAGCAAGACAGCCAGTTTGGGTCACTGTCGGTGTGTAATATAAATTCAATATGGTCGGTCATGATTTCTGGTAACATGCAATTAAATATTGTAGGTATCGTATTAGACACAGAGAGAGAGACACAGAGAGAGAGAGAGAGATTGACTTCCTTTCCACAGTAATCTAGCATTTTTCCACCTGAACCCAAGTAACCGTCCTTTTAGATGCTAATTAATATTCTTTCTAATTTTTTAATCCAATGGTTTAAGCCAATATATATCTATATATAAAAGCCACAACATTAAATATTTATGTAAGATCTACTATGTTGGGAAATCTGATTAAAATAATATTAAATATAGGGCCCTTCTATTGTGCCGTGTGATGCTGTCTTTTATAAAACTAGAAAACTACATCCGGTGAAATAATAGAGAAGAATCTATATTGGTTGCCAATGCATAATGCTTAGCTCCAATTTGAATGCATGATGCTTCACTCCAATTTGAGTGTAAAACATACGGTATTTTCATAGTAGGGTTGTTAAGAAAAATTAAATTGATCAACAAAACAATCCAAACGTCTTATATTTTATACTAAACAAATAGTCTTCATTTTCATCTATAGATTATTACACGCGTTCGAGAATTTTGATTAACGAATTTTCATATTTATCTCTTGTAAATAACATTTAGCTAAGTCTTATAAATTATGCATTCACCCATTAAAAATTTAGAATTAAGACCCATAGAACTCATATTATGACTTTTATGACTCATATTGGCATAAGAAGATCTCTACCGTTGGTTTCAAATCAATCAATCATCCGACATCAAATAATTTTACATAATAGAATACTTGGAATTTCCAAGAAATTTATAATGTAGCTGAGGTTTGCAATAATCTCATGCTTTAACAGCTATAACAAGTCCATAGATCTCATGCATCCAAAAAAAAAAAAAAAAGTCCATAGATCTTTTCTCAATGTTAAGATGACTTCATTTTCTCAATTTTTTTTCTTCTTGGCATTTATACTGTTTTGTACGATTTTCTTCACCTCTGTTTATTTAAACAACATAAGACAGCTCAAAAAAAAAAAAAAAAAACATAAGGCAACCAAAAGCTGCAATTGTTTTGTATAAAAAACAAAAAAGCTGCAATTTTTATTTTTATTTATTTTTTAGCTGAATAAAAAGCACGGCAAAACGGGCAAATTATAAATTAAAGTTGCAGGCATTTGAAAGTGGCACGTGCTGGCACGTGGGGCAACGAGGATGACGAGAAAAACAAAACATTAAAGATGCGTGTTATTCATTTTTTATATATACTCTTGTAATTTGGTAATTGGTAAAAATAATTATATATATTTGGAGGCCGAAGGTCTTCATGTTTACCGCCTACCGTTTAAGTGGATTTGAAGCCGAAGAAAGGCCCATGGATCCGGCTTGCCTCCGGTCGTAAAGTAACAGGACATCTTCGGTTATGAAATTAAGAAGTATTATTGATCTTTTTTTAAAAAAAAAAAGAAAAAAAGAAGAAGAAGAAGAAGAGAGGGTGTTAGTACTGTGTTGGAGAGCCACATATTTATTTATTTTTTATTTATTAATTTTTGTCAAAATTTTACTACAAATAAATTTTAAAGATCCTTGTTTTTGCTATATTATTTATGTGTTGATATATAAATATATTATTTATTATAAATAGTAAAAAAAATATATATTAATGTCCTCAAAAATATAAATATTATAAAATAAAGAAATTTTGTCCTCCAGCACTTGCAATAACTTTACTCTCTTATGTATCCAACACATTGCATCACTTATAACTGTTTCAACCAAAAAAAGAAGAAAAAAATATTTATTTCACCATTAAACACATAATATATTTATCCATTAAATGTAGTAACTAGTATCAAATATATTTATATATGTTTTTAATATTTATAATAAATAATATATTTATATACAAACACATAAATAACATAGCAAATGGAAGGACATTCTCAATGTCTCTTTAAATTTATTTTTATTAAAATTGCAAGGGCATTCTCAACATGGTTGGCTTTTGCTTGCCAACATACCATGCTGGCCGTTAAAGTCTTAACAGGAGATGTCCTGTCACCTTGCAACTGGAGGCAAGCCGGAACCAATTCTGTGTCATCTAAGGGAAATTAAATTATTAACGATCCATTCTTCTGTTATGTTCCGACTTTGACAACTAGATTTATCATTTCAAAATTGATAACCTTCAAGCCTCATCCAGACTCACTCTCCTTTTAACCACCTGAGCGTCTCAGGTGCCAACTTCTGCTAGTTTTGAGAAACCAGACCTTCAACTTGATCAAAATTCGAGATCAATCAGGTAGGACCCCGAGCTTGCCTGTGCTTAACTAGATTTCAGAGTTGAAGAATACTTGATTACATAAAAGGGTTGCCACAGCCCTCGATCCCCGGATGAGGATGCTGCAAGAAAGTTCCTTGTAGCTTAAAAGTCGTGGATTCAGTATTCCATATGATAACGGTTTGTCTGAGTTGGTAGGCCTTACTACAAATGGGTACTGATGTCTTTATCCAGCGAACTTGCTTGTAAAATGAGCAAGGGTAGAGAGTGGAGACTAATTGGGTCAGTGGAGGACAGACCACAGAGTAATGGTTCAGCTGCAAGCTACATGCTAATTAGGTCTGGGTGGATGTCAAAACCAATGCGTGCATACATATAAAGACAATGTGGTCAACCGACCCATCACCCATTAGCCCGGAAAGCAGTTGGAATACGACGATTATTAGAGTGGAGATGTAAAACTATAAGGGTTCAAGTATCTACTATTCGGCTATCAGAACCCGGCTATGAATTCACAACTCACAAGTAGAGAGTTCAACAGGACTGGAACCACTTGACAACATAGCAAGATATTAACACGTAGAAACTATCACAACGAATGTAGCTAATTAACCAATTAAAAGAGGATCCTGCCATGGCATAAGTATAACTTATCCATACGAAGAAGTTCCATCTTTTGCTCACAAAGTTGGTTGTACAATAAAGTTGACATAATGGAAACACAACAGGATTTGATCTTATGCTTTCCATCCTTTAATCATATGGAATTTGAATATATGCAGCATCACATACGAAAGGGATGTCAGCATACATACCAGCAAGAGCACAACGTATGCATTCCAATACAGTGAAAAGGTACGCAAATGCCACAGCTGTCCAGAAGTGCATCCCCACTTTACCCCAGTAGACAGCAAGCGGCATCCAACGGCTTACAGTTCCTATCACCTGAAGGGCAATCTCCAACAACATGCCCATTACCACATGAAATCGAAAGAAGTGAGGCCATTCCTTTCTTCTTACCACTCCAAGATATGCTACAAAAAAATATGCCATCAAGAACCAGCTCGGCAGACTCCCAATGGCTCCAAGAAATGGGTATGTTAAGAATTCAAAGTCTTCCAGGAAAGGGTGCAGGTGATATGCCGTCTCAGCATACATCCATGTCTCATGAAGTGGCATTAAATAGGGGAGGCATGCCAATGCCCTCCACCACCATCTTGGCTTCTTGGTCATTGGAGGGTAGCGGAAACTGTATGGAACATCCTTCGATGCTCGAGGAGTCATATGAGGTCTGAGTCGCCTTGGTAACGAGGGGATTGCACGTAGAAGGCTACCCTGATCCCCACTTAAGAGTGGGATTGAGGCAGCCGAAAGGTGAAAGAGTGGCTTACCTATAATTAAGAACTAACGTATTAGAAGTCATTTGAGCTGCTCTAAAGAATTAGATCATCATCAGAACGATAAATGATAAAGGCTACAAAGAATACAGGACAAGACGTTCATGGGTCTATAGCCAACCTAGACTTACCCTCCTGGTGAGATCCCCGTGAACTCAAGCTTGGCAATGTCGCCATAGCAGGCAAACAAGGAATGCATGTGGAAAATGAGCAACGGGCTATGGTGGGTTTACACACCCTGGAATTCATAAAATCACGCCCGCAGGGCATAGTGCATCCATTTACCATCATAACGAATTACCTGTTAAAACAAATATCACAAGGAAAAAAAATATCAACAAGGATAATAGAAGTACATCGATTTTCTTTCTATATATAGACGAGAAAAAGTTCGTCGAAACTGAAAAGTCCATGCAGTTGAATTTGATCGCAATCGCTGGGATTCAACGAAATTCCACTGGCGGATTTCCCCGACCTTATTGAACCCAAATTTTGCAAGAATGAAATAAGTTATCGATCTACAAGCTTTCAAAACTAAAACAGTTTCAAAGGTACAAACTTTGGACCAATACCTTCTATTCAGCATCGCATCTCAAGTTCTCTCCCTATCTACCTTCCCAAACCGTAATCGAGAAAATATATACACATTCCGGTAAAAGATGAGTACAAAAGACGCAACTCAAAACATCAATAATGACCGTACGGAAAAATACAAAACCCCATTTTCATTTCTGATTATAAAAGTAGAAAAATTACCCCTAACAAGGACTCGACGAACCAAAGGTCCTCGCAACGATACTCTCTTCTGAAGTTACTACTACGGTTCTCCACTAATCTTCTCTATGTTTCATCGTTTGCGTCTCTGTCGCTGAGGCCGGAATTGTGTGCCATCGAGTGAGCCCTACCTCCCACTCTGTTCCTGTACGTTGGACTAATCCGAAACAACGTTATCCCTCTCCTATGTTTACTAGTGGTATAGGGTCGATGTATTTTTTTTTATCTCGATCCATTCACATGGAGCCCATCGGGCTCAGAGTGGGCTATTGGGGCCCAAATGTGCCTGCGTCGTCTTCTGCAGAAAAAGCGGTACAGAGTCGAACGCGTCGTGCGCACTGCACGAGGTGGAGAAGAAAGCAGCCATGACTTCCTGCTTTTTCATTTTCATTTTTAGCTGCCAAAGTAAGTAAAGGACGAAGTGAGAGAAAGAGAGAAGTTAAACAGAGAAACGACGCACAATTCCCCATGGTGTCTCCCTCACATTCACCCAAACTCATCGCTTCAGCCTCCATAACTCCGTCGTGACCGTCGGCGCCTCCTCTATGCCGCCAAAACAAATCCGCAGGACGCCGTCATATTCTCACACCATTTGAATCTCTCTCTCTCTGGCTCTCTTGGTCCTTCGCTCTTGCGAGAACGGAAAGCTCTCTCTCCAATCCCTCTCCGAATCCCTAGCTCCAGACGGTACGTTTCACTTCAAGCATTGTTCCTCGTGTTTGTGCTACTCGGTGTTCGCAAAAAACTTGATTCTTAGGCAGTTTGAAAGCACTACGTCACACCCCCCCCCCCCCCCCCTTTCTCCTCCTCAAATTGATGGAGGAATTTCGTTTATAAGTTGCGATTTGTTGGGGGTTTCTACAGGAACTTCCTGCAATTACGTAATGCTTTTTCGTTTTGTTCTGTGTATTTATCTATTTGCTTACAAAAAGTTAAAAAAACTATTTGCTTACATATGTATTTTTTGACAGTATCGATGTGCTCTTGACTTTTAATATTTATTACCTTTGAGTTCGGACATCTTGCAATCAATTTATCTCCGAAAATAAGGGATTTCCCATGTCTTCCCAATTGCTTCAAAACAACTAGGCTTAAAATTTTGGTTACGATTTTCGAACGGAAGAACTGGATAGCTGGTCCATGGACTTTAAGCTTCTTACCAATTGATAGTGACGTAAATCTTACTCTAAACATAGATGGCAAATGCTTTACCATGACTTTTCTATAAGATAAATTTTATTAATGATCAGAAAGGTACAATGCAAGTACACAGGGAGTATACTTCCTGTAAACCCAAGTATAAAGTGAAGATCAAGAAGTCCTGAAAAGTGAAGTTAGAGAAACATAAACGGGGAGCCATCCCCAAGTACAGCGTATTAAAGAATAAATCTTTGAGATACTCCATTGTCCTGTGCTGTGAACAGGAATGTTGATACGCTTCTTGTGAATGCTGAGGGCGAGAAAATAGTTTGACACTATGCTTGCCAGTGAAACTATGTACTTTGTTGAGCCCTTTGTAGTTTATTTTGCTTGACCTCCTTCCATCAGATATCAGTTTCTGAAGGGCTTACCTTGCCCATCATTAAATTTTCTTGACCGTCTTTTTTTTGGTCTTAATTCTATCTTGCTGTTGACATTTTTGGGCAAATCAGGATAAACTAGTAGTAGTCCATTCTACACTTTGTGCCGCCTCTTGCAATCTGCAGTAGATTTTCATCATGGGTTCAGCTTGTTGTGTTGCCGCAAGGGATCAAACTATACCCCACAGAGCTTCCGGTGAAGCTCTGCATAGGAATTCCATAGATTCACCATCATGGAGCTTCCGGTGGGATAGAGGGCGTGTGGCTGGCAAAATTGAGAATCCCTCATATCAGGTGTCCCATGGAATCAGCAGGAATGTTAGCATGGAGCTAAAGGGGTCTTTAGGTTCTGAAAGAGGTAATTTGTCTGATGGGGGAAGCCTTATGGAGAATTATGGAACACCAACCTCTCTGAAGTCTCCAGTCCATGAGGGAGTGGATGTGAATCTGATGACTCCACATTCAGGTAATCCCTGGAATGCATAGTTTGCCTGCAAGGCATTGTTTGAATGCTTCAAATGATTTTACTTCTCTTCGTAATTTTTGAGATCATATAAGCTCGAAACCAACATACGATATGTCTGAATGGATCTTTTTGTTCTGAACTTTGCACACTTCTGTTTATCCTGTTATGGGAAAAGCAAGAAATATTTTTTATAATTATATTTGATAAGATTACTTATAAAAAAAAAAGTATATTTGATAAGATATATCATCTGCACCTTACACAACGCATGTGTCCAATTTTTTTGCTATGGAATAAATGTAAAACAATTGTGTAGCATAGTACAAACTGTGCATTTGGCATACTTTTTCTAATGTTAGTACATCCACAAATCAACAACGAATATCCATTTCAGTAGCCATGGATTTCAAATGAAGTGAGTTTTCACTCAATTAGGTATTGCATAGAAAATAAAGTGCATGAGTATGAATGATATTATTGGTATTTTTGATAGGTAAAGAATGATCGTATTATCAGATTCACCAAACCAAATGCAATGATTCAAATGGTATAAATTACAGGGTTTTTTTTTTTTTTTTCAAAAAAACAATTATACTGTTAAAACCTGAGGCAAATATTGCTTTCCCAGAATTAGTTCTGATATGTAGGCCTTTCTCTATGTGTAAAGACCAATTTTCTGAATGCACTTTTAATTTATTTCTGATATAGATTTTTACTGATAAATTTTTGTCATTCAAGTTTTCATTACCAACGGACAAGAGAAGACAAATTGAGTGTTGTCTGTAAAGCTGTTCATCATTTGAAATCTATAATGGTGCCATGACTCATAATAATCTGGATCTAAAGGTGCATAATCCATTGGTTTGACTTCACACGTCCATCTCATTTAACACTACAATCAGGCTTCCCCAATTTTATATCATAATACACTGTTAGATAGTGATTTCGTTTGTGGATTGATGTCCATTTGTGCATGCATCCTCTGTCCACTGATGTTCTGGTGCTTGGTGCAGATCTGTCCGCAGCAAGCATTTTTTCTGCAGAGGTACGTTTGAAACAAATGTGATCATGTTTAGTGAGCTTTGCAGTTTGATTCCTAGCGCTTAAACATTTTCTTCCCTCATTCTTAGATTATTCCTAATTTCTTTTATTCTCTCATAGGTGAAGAGCATAGCAGAATCGCCAGAAATTGCAGATTCAGCTGCGCCAAATCTTTCTATTTTATCCATGATTTCAGCTTTTTCAGCACCATCTGTTGATTACCTGCCTACCCAGTCTTATCCAGTTCTGCCTAACACAACCCCATCAAGACGAGCCCTTCGTTCACCAGGATACCAGCTGTTGAGACAGGCCTCTGATAGTCGGATCTTGAGATTAAAATCGCCAAATAACAACTCAATATCTGAAGGAAGACCATCTTTTATACTCTCCACTGGCAGCAATGACTTGGCCACAGGATCTCAATTTGGATCTTCGGATGGTTGGTCCATCCGCACCTTTTCTGAGCTTGTGGCCTCTTCACAAAGAGAAAGGTGGTCTTTTGACAGCGAACACTTTGCCTCTGGCCGTTGCAAGATTAGTGGATCTAGCAGCAGGTTCTCATATTCCCCCTCTGTAGAATTACATTGTTGTGGGGTCTGCTCAAAGCTCCTAACAGAGAGATCTTCATGGAGTAGCCGTTGCAATGAGGTCCCAGTGGCTTCCGTGCTGGTCTGCGGGCATGCTTACCATGCCGAGTGCCTGGAGACTATAACAGTAGAGGCTGACCGGTATGACCCACCTTGCCCAATTTGTATGGTTGGAGAGAAGGAAGTCTCAAAGATGTCCAAAGCAGAGTCAAAGTCCAAGAACCATAAGAAATCCAAAAACCGGATAGTGGATAGTTACCTCGATGGTAATTTTGATGTTTTTGATCGCCAAAAAGATTCTGAACATAAAGGAAAAGTTCCCAAGATGGGGGGATCCAGTTCCAGCACTAGTAGCTCCTTTGCCAAGCCATTCTTGAGGAGGCACTTCTCTATTGGGTCCAAATGGAGTAGGTCCCTGTCAGAGAATTACTCTGCGAGGAAGAAGGGTTTTTGGGCAAGGTATCGCAAAGATTAAGCTCCTGTAAACAGAATAGTGGTGAGAACCTCTCTCATTAAAAGTTGTTACGCCAGCATTTTAGGAATTTTCTTCTTCAACGTAGTGTGTTAGCTTCGCTACTTAGAAAAAAAAGTTGTAGTATAGCTTGGCCAATAAATATAGTTTTTAGCTATTATTCCCTTGGAGGCTGTTAATTAGCAGTGGAGCAATCACCGTATCCTGCGTGCCAGAAGAAACCGGCCACTTTGGATGGTTTATAATTCATTTTATGATCATATAGCCCTCCTCTCCTGACCTTTTTTTACCCCTTTTTTTTTTAGAGTAATGCTACGTATAGTTATTTTTGCGCACTCCCTGCGCACTCCACTGATATGATTGGCTGGATTAATTTTTTTTTTAATACACAACCAATCATATTACTGGAATGCACAAAGGAGTCTGCGAAAATGACTGCACATAGAATTTTCCTCTTTTTTAAGGAAAATTTAACTTTTAGGGTGTTTTGTTGGGGGTGGGGGGAGCTCCTGTGCTTGCTTATTCTATGATGTTTAACGTATTACAATGGGGAAAGTAATTTTGTGCACTATGTCGTGGTTCGGTTGAGGTGCATGTAGATGTTTGGTGAATTTTTCCAGCCAGTGTCCACCCATCCCCCACGCCATATCTTCTATTTCTGTAGTAAATCCATGTTGTAACTGTTGCACTTAAAGACTGCGGTACAAATTAATAGATAAATTGACTACAATATCTCATGTTCTACAATTTTGGATATTAATAATTTATTTTTTACTCGATAGATGGTACTGTAAAATAGCCATTTAAGACATTCAATCGATATGAAGACTAACAATTTTTTAGAAAAATTAATTTAGATAATTATTTCGGCAATAATTCAATTATATTTTCTTTGAATCAATTTATTTGTCAATAAATTTATGTATAAATCAACTTATTTATCATTATAATCAATCTTATGCATTCATTTATATAATAGGATAAACTAGTTGATTTTTTTTTCAAAGCGAGTATGCGATGTTTATTGACTTCATGGTTGGATGTAAAATTATTATTATTTTTTTTCATCTTTCTTTTTGGGGAAATGATAGGGATTCCTTTCATTTGTCTTGCTCAATTTTTTTTTTTGATTTTTTTTTTACAGAGATTAAGAAAATGTTGTTTAATTATATTGTAAATTTTATTCATTTTTCAAAATATTTAAAAGTGTTAAAAAATAATATGAAAAAAAAAACACTAACATAATTTTCTTAATCTTTTTGTAAAAAAAAAAAAAAAAAAATGTTGAGCGGGATGCTTGAATGGGCTGGGCTCCCGCTGGGATCCCTAGCATTGTCCTTCTATTTTTACATCAAAGGTAAGTCGAGATGGTAGATTTGAATGCTCTCTTCTGCAATCTTTTCTTTGCAGAAGGATTGCTCTGGCAATTAATTACTGTATTCGAGTATAATGCCTTGAAAATTTTTCTTTCTTTGTTTTTCTCGGAAATCAAAGTGGCATTTTTTAATATAAGATAATGTTATTTTTTTTAAAATTATTTTCTAAAAATGTCCCTAATTTAAAATATAATTTTATAAAAACTGATTAAAAAAAAGGTTGACAGACATTAACCCATGAACAGATCTACAACCAATTAACCAGCTAGGTTGGAAGAGACCTAAGATCTTTCTTAACCACAGTTTATAATCATAAGGCGGGTTCATCATAGATTACTGTACAACAATATTGGCAAGTGAGCAATGAGCATTAACTTCTAGGTACAGACCAAAAGAAGAAGTAAAAGATGAAAATATATATAGACAAGAGCATGATGCGGTTCTTGTCATCCAGCTACGCCTTCCACAGCTAGCTTAGTTCTGTTCCGTATGTGGTTCACCTCCTGCCTCCAGCTTAGCATTGTGCAGAATACTCCTATTCGCATAATTAATAATGATTAGACCGTGATCAAACATTCTCAATGGCATGTCAAGATAAAAGATCAGCACTACTTCTAGACACGAGATTGGAACATTTTGATAAACCAACACAAATTAAGGTTGTCATGTGAGTCCCAGTTTTGGGTTTCCCCGCATCTGTGTTTTCTACCACACCTATAACAAATTTACCTAGAGTTTCGATTTCTGGCCTCCATGATGAATTCCTTGATCATCTTCATGTCCATGTTTTTACGATGAATATCATAATTTCTTACCTAACCAACCCCAAGCGAGACTGAAGGCAATGAAATTATGAATCTCGCTCTCAAGCTTGTCCATACTTTGGGCTGGAGATGACAAAGAAGCTAACACCCGATTTTTGACCTCAACTGCATCGTTTTCAAGTTGTCGAGCAGTTTCAGCCTTCGCATATGGTTTGACGGTAGTCTCTACTTGCTGTGGAGGCAACTGACTTGCTGGAAACCATGGATGAGTTGGGTAGGGATCAAGGCCAAGGTGGCCAAGACAAAAGCAACTAGGGTAAACACGTACGTGGATCCATGTCCCCTATAAACAAAATCCAGAACAACAACACCAAGGTGGCATATAACAAAGACACAGGAGCAAAAGTCGACAATGTCGGGCGCCCAACTTGGTTGCCAGTTTTCATGTATAAGCCAGAAATCGCAGTACCCAATGCATCCAAATGCCAAGTTTCTGTCTTTAAATTTGATGTGGACATCCCATAAGGTGAAGAAGCAACTGTCCATGGTAGGACTGTTCATCCAGGTCGGGTTTTTTCTCGGCCTGGTCTGGAACCCGGTTATCCATGTTCTGGTTATGGGTTTCGGTTAGGATTAAATCTAGGCTGGTACCCACATCATCAAAACTCAGATCTATGCGGTCTGTATACAATTTTGACACTCGGGTATCGGTTTTATCCGGGTTTAAACTAGGTACCCGGTTATAAAACTAAAAACCTTAAGCCCCGGATAGACTTCCCCCTCCCCTACGCAGACTCTCTCTCTCTCTCTCTCTCTCTCTCTCTAGGAACTTCAGGCAGCAGAGAAACCCATGACCCATCTCATCGTGACCCCATCGTCGTTACCGAATCATTGTCATCTCCTTTATTTCCGAATCGCCATCATCTCTCTCTCTCTCTCTCTCTAGTGCCGAAACCCTAGCTCATGCCACGCTTCCTCTACTGATCAAAGATCTATTCTTCATGACCATCTTCTTCTACTTTTCACTCCATTTGGTTAGATTTGCTATTTTATTTTAATGATTTTTTTTTCCTGTTACCAGATTTGTAAGAGGGTCCCAAACCAGCGGATGTTTGTGGCTATCGGGTAGAACTAACCACTTTGGGTGCTCTCTAGTGAGGTTCCTAACAGTCTGGGTATGTTTTCTGAAACCCTAGCCTCCTCTGTTTTTTGCGTAAAGGTTCAACTTCAGTTGAAACCCTTAACTGTGTATTTAAGTATTATATCTGAAATATTTTTATGCTTTGAAATGGTTGCTAGATTTGCTCTCTTTGTTTTTAAACTTGGGTTTTTTTTTTTGGCCTGTTTTGTTATGTGTTGCATATTGATTTTGGTTAGACATTTTGTTTACGATACTTATGTGTAGATTCAAGGGTTCAACGATTTTTGTCCAAGAACTTTGTTTTTTCTTTTTTCATTTTTTTCTTTATTTGTTTGTTGCTGATTCGAGTCCATACCTTCATTTTCTCAAAAATATCGTTTTTATTGTGAAACTTTCCTTTTTGTTTTGTTCCCAGTGCAATTACCCGGTACTTTTGCCTTCTACCTTTTCAAATGTGTTTAAGCTTGTGCACAAAATTCTTGAAACTTGCGTGCGCCATTTTTTGAGGTCACTTTTATGGTTTGAGAATTGATAATGATAGGTAAAAGCATAATTCTGGATTTATTAGGAGAAAACAATAATGAAAGAAAACATTTATAGAAGTTGAAGTTAATTGGTTGATTAACTATTTATGTATGTACGTTGGGTGCAGGCTGACTTGCTTCTATAGCTTTTCTAACTTAGCAACAATAAGATCCAAATGCCTGAAATCAAAGTTTACAACTGAAAATAGAGTGCTCAGTATTAATATGGAACAAGGTCAATATTAAGGAAATTTTGGAGAAATTAACCTAGGAATGATAAAGAAAGTAAATAAATTATTAGATCGGATCAAGAATAAAAAATTGGAAGTATTCATTAATTCATGTCAAGAACAAGAAACTCTTACATGGCTTTGGTACACTACCATATTCTCCAATATCATGTATGCAGCTATGCCTCACCCCTATTAGTTATGGTAAGATATTAATTTTTACCTTTTTCTTTTGTTAGAATTTTAACAAGTTATATGCTAATCCTTTCGCATGATGGGCATATGCATGTACAAAGGTTGGGATAGTTTCAGTGCCTTGAGTTCTTGTAGTTCTTTCTGAAGCCTCCTATTTTCATCTGACAGTGTTTCGCAGCACTTTTTCAAGAACTCGCAGTATACCTCAGTTTGCTTAAGCCAAATAGTACTAATCACATTTATTTCTCATGGAACTTTGTGACTTGGAAAGAAAAAAAAGAAACATCTTGGAATTTTGAACTTTTCTACCCAGAAACTAAAGCTCGCTACTGTTATTCTATTGTAGGGTTAATGGCTCTCCTGTTCTAGAACCTACAATGGCTATTCTGAGATAGGAAATTGATCAAAAATTAAATTCAGTTGTGGAGAAATGCATTAATTGCATGAAGCAGACATATTGTGTATTGGTGGCTCTATGTAATCCACTTTTGATATGTAATTTCATATATTGTAATTGGCGTTTTGTAATGTATAAATACCAAATAATAAAATATGTAGTGATTGCATTATGTTTTTTTAGATGCATTTAGTTAAAAATGTAATTAGTTTTATATATGAAAGAATATGCTTTGCAATATTTTTTCATGAAAAATTTGCAATAGAATATAGGCTCTTAGATTAAAAAAAAATGCTTATTGAAAGAAACTAAATAATATAGGTTCTTGTTATTATTATTAGAAAAAAAAAAAACAACCCAGTTACAGTCTGAAACCTGGATTCTGGGTTTTAATAAATCCGGATTCACCCAGATGGTCGTAACTTGCGTATACCTTTTTAGTCCGGATTTGAAACTCGGTTTCCAAGCCAAGTATATCCAGATATCCGGTCCGAAATTTGGATGAACAACCCTAGTCCATGGTTAGAAAGATGGCAGCAAATTTTTCAAAATGAGTATTATCACCAACAAGCTCCATGGTCAGTGTGATCAACTCGAACACGCAGGCCAACACTGCAATAGGCCTAAAGCTTTTGCGGATGATCAGTAAACGTTGGTCCCCAGTAATTTAAAAAAATAAAAATAAAAAATTGAGATGGCCAATCAGAAAGAAGATGGAAGAGGGATATTTACTTATTACGTGACCAAACGAGACCAATCTTCTCCAACAATTTCTCCCATGGTCAATCCTAATGTAAAAATTAAAATAAAGCAATTAGAGAAACGCTATGAGGGAACCTTACACCAGTACATCTCCATCTAATCAACATATAATGTCATTTTTGTCTTATCTTCTTAAATATGTGTGTAATAGGAGAACAAAAACGATAAATCATATATTGATTAAGTAGATATGTGTGATATAGGACTTTCTTATAGTATTTCTCAAGCTATTAATGATATAATCCAATTCCACAATGGAGGGGATATTCAGTATTCTGCACAAGGATCAGCTGGAGATTCGAGTTTGGCTACATCGTGCGAACATAGCCGTTAAGAAATAAAAGCAAAATGTTTTTCCTTTTAATAAAATAATGAAGAAAACAGTGTCACAAAATCCCTCATTTGGAATGGCTTGATCATTTCAACGTTTGGAAGAGACGACCAGATGTACCAGACTGGTAAAAAGCAACATTTTCTGCAGCACCCAATTTGGGTAACTAGAAAGCACATTTCCAGGCGGACCGAACAAGATGCACTGCCCAAGCATCCTTGGCTCTGAAAATGAAACGAGAGAATGCTAGTCTTTCCCAAAATCAGTACTGTAGTGGGAACTAGATTCAAGTTTCTTTGCTTCATTCAGTTTCCGCACAGCCTGAGACAAAGATAAAGAGATGAAACAAATATCAAGGCTTCTAAAAGCACAAGCAATCAAAGTTACCGTTAGTATCGCAGCAGAAAGTGAAAAACATTTGAATAAGAAATGGTTTACCTTCATGAAATCTTCATGGATTACGTAATCACGTTCGGCACGGATAGCTGACATTCCAGCTTCAGTACAAACGTTTCGAAGATCGGCCCCATTAAAGCCCTATTACAAATTGCAACAAATGACTAAATTAGGAGGAAGCGATAATTAGCTTAAAACAAGCACACGCCAAGATGATGATTCACCTCTGCAAGCTTTACAACAGCTTCATAGTCGATTTCACCATGTTTGGCAATTCCAGCAGCATGAATCTTAAGGATTTCCATTCTGGACTGCTCATTCGGCAATGGAATCTCTATTTTTCTGTCCAGCCGCCCTGGGCGGAGAAGTGCTGGATCAAGAACATCAGGACGGTTTGTTGCCATTATCATTTTAACCTAAACAAAGAGGTAAAAACAATTAAACGTTATTTCAGCTTACTGAATCAAAACAGAGACAAGGTCTGCATTAAGTTCAACACTCCTCCACATAAATATCAAGCAGATTGATGTTATTTAATTGACTTCAATGTTCAATCTCTTTACCTTTAACAATAAATAATAGACATGAAATTCATCTTTTCTAATAACTAGCTGTGGAGGGAAATTTTATGAGGTTGGCTAAAAAACGCCAGCACATGATTCCCAACAAGCCTCCTACCCCCACCACTTTTTACCCCCTAGAACAAAAATAGACCATGCCCTTGGATTTGACAGAAGTCAGCCTCTGAGTTTGCATGAGCACCTTCAATCGTATCCAAAACAGGAAGATAAATGACATACCTTCCCAAGCGAATCAAATCCATCAAGCTGATTAAGTAACTCCATTAGTGTTCTTTGAATCTCACGGTCAGCACTTGTTCCCTCACTGAAACGGCGCCCACCAATGGCATCAATCTCGTCCATAAAAATGATGCAGGGCTTTACAAGCAAATCAATGTAGAAAAGTTACTCCCTAATAGAGATACAATATATTGAAAAAGAGTATCACAATATAATTTATCTTACCTGGTGATCACGAGCATAGCCAAACATTTCTCGTATCAGCCGTGCACTTTCCCCAATGTATTTATCAATAATGGCACTTGAAACAACCTATATCCACATGACAGGTGAAACACAGAGAAAATAACAACATCTAATTTACACGAGCATTGCAAGTGTACCAAACTCTTACCTTTAAGAAGTTTGCATCTATGTTACTTGCAATAGCTCTAGCTAACAATGTCTTGCCAGTACCAGGAGGTCCATATAGAAGAACACCCTGAAAGAGGAAATTAAGGAAAAAAAAGCATGTCAATCAAAACTCAATCATCTAGGTCTCAAAAAACATTGTTCCGCAGCAATTTGATGGCTTCAAAATGTTTACACGAATTAAGAAACAAAGTAGATTTTTTTTCCAAATCAAACCTTCGGAGGTTTGATGCCAACTCTAAGGAAGAGCTCTGGATTCATGAGAGGTAGCTCAATAGATTCTCTTAATTCTCTGATCTGATCAGATAAACCGCCTACAGCAGAGTAACTAACATTACCAGGATCCTCGTGCAGCATGTTATAAACAACTGGATCAACCTGTCAACTCAAATAAACAGCCATAATGAACAGAGGGCCTTCGAAGATTACCACCAGATATGCAACTGGCAAAATCATTTCCACCCACCACAAAAATCTTCAGTTAATATTACAATCTACAGAATTAATCTTCGAAGAAAACTTACTTCACGTGGAAGAGCCCGCATGATAGTGAGTGTTGTCATATCAAGGACCACTCTTGTTCCTGCAGTCAGTTTTTCCTTATCCACCTTACTACGGCAGCCAACCACATATCTGGGGCCGCTGCTTGCCTTAACAATTACTGAAATCACACAAGCAATCACATTCTGCAATTACCAACCAGCTCCAAAGAACATCTCAGCCAAAAAAAAGCAATGCAACTAAAGATATAAGAAAAAGTAAACTTATTCCAAAAACAACAAACTTGGCACACAATTCTTCCAATAAATTCTATTTTTGTAAGTGAACTCTTTGCCGAGGCATCCCTGGGATAGTTGGGCACTGTTCTTGATCATCCGGTGTCAATAAAAAAAAGTTCTATTTTTGTAAGTGCTACACATGTCAAATACCCTGAACTGAGGATCTAGGAAGGAGAATGAAAATCCATGTACAAACCAAGGCCAGAAAGATAATATAACATGCAAACTTTATTGCAGATGGAACATGAAAGTCAGAAATATAAGTTACAGCGTTCATTGTCAAGAGGCCTGAGAACTTCTCCAATGATCTGCCCAACACTTTGAAGCGACTTCAAGTCATCTTCTGTTTTGTTGAACTCTTTCTTCGAAGCTCGCAAATTTTCCCTCACTGAAAAATCAGCACCCAACATTGTTACTTGCCCCTGGTAAAAAGAAAGCTCTAAACTGCATAATTGTTACATAACACAATTAAGATTTGGCCAAACAGAAAATACAATCTCAAAATGTGAACAACAATCAAGCACGACAATAGGTGCTGATTCATAAAAGGTTCAAACTTGTTTAGGAAAGGTCCGTCTTTTCTCAACCGTGGGTTAGTGAGAATACCCAAGTTGAGTATGAATTCCAAGCCCCAAGGGCTGCAATAATGGTAAGTTGAAATTAAATCCCACGCACAACTTCCATTGTCGTCCTTGTAAACCTAGCCAAATATGTAAACTTATATTTTCTATCTTCTGAACTGGTACCTTCAAATTACACACAAGGCATAACAAACAGTGCCAAGTTTTTAGTCGTTAACCTGTCTTTCCGACTAAGCTCTCCGAACAAGCCCAAACAATTCACTCTAATGCAACGAACAAGCCCAAATAAGCCCGAACAAGTCTTGGTCTTGGGTCTCACTCTCTCCAAGGTGTTAAACCTTGGGTGCAAACAATCATTTGTGCCACACCTTCATGTGAAAAGTGAAGGATTTAACCAGTTTTATATAGAAAAACTTTTAAAAGTGTGGTGCATGGGACCAAAGTTTACTCTGGAGGAGTAGGTCCCAAGGGCTTGCCTTGGAGAGGTTCCGAGATAAAAGTAAATAAATAAATCCCGATATTAAAAAAAAAAAATTTACGGATAATTTATGAAAATAAGTAGTGGACTCAAACGAAATATATTAGATCCAAACCATTTCGACAGCCACTTGCACGGAATGGCACAAAACCCTAAGAACAATTACTTGCCCAAAGCATTTGGAAGCCAATGGAAGCGGACATCCTAGCTAATCTTTAGATAAATAAATAACTGAATGGGGATCCCTGAAATGATTAAAGGACTAAAAAAGACCAATGTAGTAGGGTTCAGAAAACTGGGGCTACGAGACTGACCGGATCGTACTCGAGATTCGAATTCTTTGTGCTGGAGGAGTTTCTTACGGTACTCCGCCTCCGCATTACGACGTCTTGTAGCCTCCTCCGCGTCGCTCATCGTCGTAGCACTACTCGCAATGCCAGAGTCGGTCTTTAATCGGAGATGGAGAGCTAAAACTTGAGAAAGAAGCAACCTTTGGGATCTTTGGAGCTTTGGTCCGGTTTGTATTCCTAGCGACGGCAAACGGCTTTATGTTATGTGATTAACTTTGTTTGTAATTTATTTGAAGGAATGTTAGGTGGTTTGGAGTAAGAAATAATTTTAACTAATCTCATTTTATTTTATTATTATAATTATTTTAGATTTTTATATAAAATATAATAAATAATTATAAATTATAAATTATAATTTAACTTTTTAAAATTTTAAAATAAAAATAATATTAAAAAAAATAATTTTTTAATAATATTTTATCTAACTCTTAACTTTGATCTAAAACCATCTTATATAATCTCATTTCACTTTCCAAACAACCTCTAACTGTTATAGATAGATGTGGTTTAATTATTTTATAGCAAAAATAATTTTAAAATCTGACTACTATATCAAGTCATATCAATTTATAAATTTTGATAAGATCTATTAAATTTATTTTATAATAAAAATAGATTTATAATCTGACTACTACACAAATCATGTTAATTTATAAATTTTCTATTGTATAATTTATTTGTTACTAAACTATTTTTCATTTACCCCTCCCTCTTGCTCTCAATACTAATACACATTATTTGGCCATGTAAAGTCTACTAAAGTTTATTTTTGGATTAAAAAACCATCCCATTTAATTATTATAACTTTTCTAAACTTTTAAACAAAATATAATAAACAATTTAACTTTTTCAAATCTAAAAACAAAAAAATATTAAAATAATATATTTTTTTTTAAATTTTAAATTTCATCTCATCTCAACTCATTATTCAAATATCAACTCACAATCCAAATCTTTCCTAACACGTCATCGTATTAACCACAAGATCTTTCAGTTCTCTGAAATGTTGGAACAACAAAAACGTGATTGTTTGCATATATTTGTGATATTATTATTAATAGAGAATATTATAATCACAAAAAGATTTCATAAAAATAAATTTATAAACTAACATGATTCCATGTGATTCATTAAATCTATAAAAATAATTTTATAATCTGACGGAGATAATATCAAGACAAGTCAATTTTTTAAATTCATTTTTTAAAATTATTTTTTATATTCCTATTAGGAAAGAAGAGTAGCATTACTCTTTTTAAAAAAAAAAAAATCTATTCATCATCTTAATTCTCATCATTATATGATGTGATATTAAATGATAGGTTCATAATTAAAATATAATAAATAATTTCTAATTATCTAATGCCACGTCATAGAATGATGAGAGGATGATGAAAATTAAAATAACGAGTAGCATTGCTCTTTGCTTTGGGTAGAGATGAAATGGCTAAGGAATTAGAGTCCATTGGAATGAGAATTTAAGTCATACATTCTCACCATAAGATAAAACAATGGAAATTTTAGGTTAAAAACAGCCACAATTTAACATCAGTCATGAATGAAGAATGCAACTTTTCATTCGATCGATCCAAGTGCCATTGAAAGTCTTAAGAATTAGAGTGGCTCTTTGCTTTCAGAAGAACTTCCTTCAAAACCACAGCAATTCTATGGGACATGTGGTGTTCCAGAAACCTCTCCTTCACCCTCTCATATCCCTTCTTTCCCATCGTTAGTCTCCTTTCTACATGGGTGGCCAATTTGACAATGTTGTTTGCGAGAGGTGTTACACCTTCTTTCCCAACAGGATGCAACAACCCTGTTGTCCCATTCACCACTATCTCCATGGTGCCTCCGGCTGCTGTGCCCTGAAAATAATGAATAACAATTACAATAATGTACATAGGAACAGGATCAAGAAATAAAAATATGCAAGCACATAACCGTGCATGTGATGCAGGGTATAACTTGTACAAATCTATACATACATATATGTATATGTGCACCTTGCACACAAATATGTAGAGAGGAAGATCCAACCAAAAATAGGAACACAATAATCCATTCTGTATGTGAGCAAAAAATAATTTGGAGAAGGCACTGTAGCTCAATGGTATTTTAGCGTAGAAAAAAGTCTCTAATTAGCATACTGAATATGCGAATTGGAGAATGAGTACTGCAGGCTCTTGTGGAGAATGATTCCAATCTAGATAATGCAGTGTATATGGTGAAAAAGAAATGCTTGCAGTTTCGAAGACTGTAAAAGAAAAATAGAGGAACACAAATCTTCATTGTTCAATATAACTCTACTACTAAATGGCTGTTCAATTACTTTCTCTAGTTAGGTGTATATGATATATGCTCCCACTAACAAAAGTTATCATACTTCTAAAAAATACAATCTGATGAGGGGGGATCTGGATTTTGAGGGCTTTTCTCTAGAATTTAGAATCTTCTCTATTTTCAAGAACTTGATGCCAGTGCCCTTAGTCTAATTAACATATTCAGAAGGTAAAAAGAAAGTCATTCCATGTTCTGAAGGACCTACCAAAACAGGCAGCTGAAAGGCCATTGCTTCGATGGTTATTCTCCCAAAACACTCTCCCCGGGCCTACACATGAATCGGATAGGTTCAAACCCTTAGAGTGAAGCCCCAAATGAAGAAGAATGGCACGCAGATTCAATGACAAACAAAATACAAACCAAAAGAACACGAAGTGAAATAAAAAGAACAATGGAAGGTGACTGGCGTGGATAGGTACAGCTAATTAACATGACACAGCCGACCAAGATTCTTTAATTTCTTTTTAGGCTAGGAGTAATGGACTAAGATAAAAAGTTGACTGCTTCTAGCCTCTTAACAAAGACATCAAATAGCCAGATTCTGACATGTTCACCTTCATTAGCATTTTTTTTTTGTTGTCTTATCATGTTTCACTTGACAAAGAAATGCTCTCTGTGTGGAATTGGGTATACAAGGCAGGGGACGACATTTAGGTCAAGGATAATTAGCACTTTCGTAAATTGCTTATCAAGCTGGGGGAAGCAGTTAAAATGATTAAACATAAAAAGCAAACACCAACGTTTCATGTCAGTTACGAAGGTTAACAGTGGAAAATAGGCCATAGATTTTATTTAAAAAAAAAAAAAGTAGAATTACATTTTATATTTGCAGAAAGTACCTGAGAATTCTGAACAAGAACATCAATGGAAGCCAGATAAGGAGCTACTGTAAGGGTTTTGTTGACAAATTGAACATGATTCTGAATATTATTCTCCAGTACAAAGTTCCGCAGTTCTGTCTCATACTTCGTCTGAGCATTCATATCACTTCCCACTATAACTGCATGCATTGATGGCACCTGCAGTTTCTTCTCTTTAATTTTCTGTAGACTTTCATGAAAGGAACGAAGAAACAGATCCTGACCTTTCCCACGTGAAACACCTGTTACATCGTGCATTTTTCTTAGAAAATAAATAAATTTTAAAGCCGAACAGTACTATCACATGTGAATCTAACCTAGGGTAGCGTATAGAAACAAAGAAACAACTTGCCTACATGATGCCACTAATGGAATGTGACATCCTAAAAAGCCAATACCAAATTTTCAAATTGATCCTAGCCTAGGAAGATGGGGAAATATGCGAATTGGGAAAGTAGGTTCACTTCTTTGCAATAGAAGAATGTAAAGCACCCAACCATTGGTAGCCCAAGTGGTAAGGGAGAACTTGTGTGCATGAGCCCCATGTCACAGGTTTGATTCTCCCTGGGACCAAACTGCGATTTAAGTGGGAGGCCATGGCCGTGGGTTGCTGTGCTAGTCTCCCGGGGGTTTAGGTTCCATGGGTGAGTCCTAAGGGCTCTGCCATGGGGTGGTGCCCCCATCATAAAAAAAATAGAAGAATGTAAAGCACATGTAGGGACAGATAAACAAGTGAGTGTACAACACTACTTTTCACCAATCAGAGTAACCCAAGAGAGATGTCTTATCCCATCACTTTTTTTTTTTGATAAGTAATAAGAGATTTTATTCCCAAGAATAGGCATAAGCCTAAGTACACTTTTATCCCATTGCAAGAAGAGCATACTGTTAATGACGGCAAATATCAGATCTTCATTCCGCACTCCAAGAGATTCCCGGACATGCTCACGAAGAATTCTCTTGGCTACACCATCTTCAGCAACTTCTGTTAGTTCCTTGCTATTTCCAAGGTGTACGACATACGTTTCAGGCATTTTAATCCTGTAAAGCATAGTGGGAACATATCCAAGATAAGGTCACCCGTCACCAGCCAAAAGCATTGAAGTATATCAATTGTACATTACATACAATGCCAATGAAAACCTATCATAACAGTGTAAGAACTTCTATAGTTCTTCCCCACAAATATTGTAGAATTTAAACTTAAAGAAACTGAAGGCAGATAAAAGATTCAGCGCACAAAAGATTAAAAATCTATTTTGATATTGGAAAATATCCTAATTGAAGTTAGTTACATACCCTAAACGCTCTCGAGTCCTGTTCTTCCAGTATTCTGCAGTTGTATGTGAATCAATCATGGCACCTGCAACAAAAGGGAGGTGCTTAACATACTCCACTTTGAAATAATGTCCTCTCATTTCATGAATCCACCACAAAACCTTTGGAAGAACAATAGGAACTTTTTCCTTGAGAACGGCATCCAGCCATTTCCCAGCAACAGCAGTATTCAAAATGACCAAATCAGCTTTAAGAGCTGTATCAATAGCTTTTTGGCCCCTTGCAGCTAAGACCTAACAACATCAGAGTATTCACAATTAGATGGCTGATATTTCAGATGGCACATCAAATGCCGATTTCTTTGTCTTGACCTCAAGTTAGAAGAAATGAAGTAAGCCAACAGATATACAAGACATGGCAAAATTAAATAATCCACAGTAAGGTATATCTCATTAAACTGATTCACAATGGCCCTTAGTAACAAGTTTTCCAAAATAATAAATCTGATTTTATTATGAATGAAGAGCAAAGTTGTTTTTTTCGTATAACTAAATGAAAGAGCAAAGCTAATGCTAGATTAATCACACCACTTCTATATCACATTCAACACCACTGACTGCGAACAAAATCCAGTCTTTAGTCCAGTCAGTCTAGCAAACTAACTAATGCAACATGACCCACAGAGCCTCCATGATTTGAAAATTTGATATTAGAACGTTGAAATTCACTGCCAAGTAAAGGCACGTTGCATATTTTTTGGACGAAGTTAGTAGGATAGACATCAAGTAAACGTTACCGTCTTAAATAAACCAAAGCTCTCATTTTGCCATATATTTAGGAAATAGCAAAAGGAAGGATATCAAGTAAACTGAATATTTTTAGATAAAAAAAATTCTATACACCACACTCCCATCCTATTTTTATCTCACTGCGTAAGATGTAACACGTTTATCACCTGATCATTTATTGGATAATTGTTTATCATCCAAAAGTCATAAATAGGTCACATCTTAGATAGTGAGACATAAGTGGGACGAGAGTATAGCATTACTCTTTAGATAAACCAGACCTGCACCCCTCGGTCCAACATCTTGTGCTCCAAACTGTAAACAACATCGTCTGGTTCCGCTGGTTTCTGATTAGTAATCCAAACCACCTCCGAACCCACACCCCTTAACAGAAATGCAAGCTCCATTAGTAACAAAGGCCCGCCTGCAAAGAATTTGTAAATACAGAAGCATATTCAAGCTTATTGTTTTCTACAAATTTTATCTTTCCCGCGAATCAAAATAAAAGCAGCAATGTAAAAGTACCAGAAAGAGAGAGTTCGTGGGAAACCAAGAGCACGAGCTTGGACTTCATGAAATCAAGTGGATTTGGTGTTGCACCGCCGACTTGAGCTGCTGAGTATATCTGCGAGCTTGCATCTTTTTCTTCTCCAAAACTGTCGGTAATACTGCCAGTACCACTACTGGCACTTGTGGTGCAGGAATCGGTTCTCATGATGAACACCATTACGGTAGAAAGCGAAAATATAGCCAGAATCATCAGCCCCCACCGCTTCTTCTGAATGGACACCGCCCGCGGGCTCTGCTTCCCCATTCTTGTGCTTCTAAATCCGATGATTCTGCTACTAAAAACGCCGCATTCTAGGGTTTCCGAATACGATCGGTGTGACCAGTCGAGTATACATGATCTCCAAAATCTTGATAGCTATACGAATTACGAAATGTGAATGGAAAGCAGACTAGGCAACAACAGACTTTGGTGCCGGAAGCGAATCCATTTTGCCTTTGCACAAGATTTATCGGTAAGTTTCTTGGCCTTCGAAGAAGAAATACCACATGGATCTGATCCACTTTATAATAATAAAAGAGGGAAAATATAGCTGTAACTATAATTGTGTATTAATACATGTATTAATTTAATATAATTAATTAAAAAATAAATTTAACGATATTAATTTAAATTTTGAATATAAATAAATCAATATTGATATATAGATTAATACGTAATTTTATTTGTACATAATAAAACTCAAGAAAGATTATAATTTAATACATTTTTTTTTTCTTTTAAAGTAAACACACACATATATAAATAATCTTACGTGCAGTTGCTACAGTTATTTCGTACAGTCGTGAGTATTCAAGTGCCTTATAATCACTTAAAAAAATAAAATTATTACTATTAAATTTTTTTCATGTATGCGTTATATTTATTTAATTTTTTTAAAATAATTATACGACGCTTATATACTCATTACCACATCTATCATTTCTTTATATAAATATATATATGTATAAATAAATTACACCATCAAATATGATTATTGAGATCAATGGAAATAGAACATCTTAATAACCTTATGTAAAGATACAAATTTCCAAAATATAATAATTTTAGATACAATTTAACAGATTTGGTAAAAATTAAAAAGAGGTGATAATTTAGGCGTGAAAGACATTTTTTATTATTATTTTCTTTAATTTAAGTTGAACATCATCAACGAGATCATCTTTTTTTTTTCTGGGTAAACAGAGTATGGGTAAGAACATTGTTGGGATGGGCCCGCTCTGTGAGAATGTGTGCAGAAAAATCTACATGTCGTGATTATGAATCGTAATTCATGCATATTATATGATCATTACACTCTTTTTCTCAGAAAAAAAAAAAAAAAAAAAGAGGAAAAATGTTTAAAATAACCACAGAAGTATGATTGTATAATACAAGAACGGCTGTACAGACTCGGACTCTCTATTAACAAAGTCTCACTTGCCAGAAGTATAGAAGACATGAATGATTAGGAAACATGAAAGAAGTCCCAAGAAATAGATGGTGATTCAAGGAGGCTATGATATACAGAGTTGCCTCATTGGTGTGAGCAACCTTGCAAATCGAAGGGGCACATGCGCCTTCACCAATGTCCCATTTTCTTTATACTCCTACAAATTTTGAAGGCCATACAAAAAAAAAATAAAAAAAAATGAGAAAATAACACAATACGATACCAGATAGGAATTTTGTCAGTAGTAATGAAAGCTAGCCAATCCATCCTCACATCGCAAAACCATCATCTCGGGTGCTAATTACTCATATCGCTCATTTTGCCTCAGGCTCTAAAGCTCAGTCAAGTGAGCAGATAGCTAAACTTGCCTTTAAAATTCGACCAAGATCTCCAGTTTATCTTTCTTCTCCCTTATTTGAAGCCAATACAGACTGATGAAAAAACCAGTGATTATATTCTAGAATATTTTAAACCATTGATCTCTCTCGCTCTCTCTCAGGAGAAGACTCAATACAATAATTAGCAACACATTTACAGGACTGGGAACAGGAACAGATAAAGGGTGAATTAAAAGAAAAATAAATGAATTCAAGATACTGCTAATACTTACAGTTCTCTCTACCATTCCAACTTGATGTATGGTACTCAGGAGCTCTCCCTTGTCAAATGGAATTAAAGCTTCCACCCATACCATAGAGTCCTATCATGCATAATATTTATTTAATTTGATTAGTATCCTCTCTTAAGCACAATGCAGACTCGGCTCAGAGTACCAACTGTCAGAAAAAAGGAAAACTAACTATTTCCAAGGACAATGGAAATACTGATATAAACTCACTACCTTTAACTTTTCCTGAACTGCATTGCAGAATTCATGTAAGCCTTCACCATTGAAAGCGGATATGCAAATAACATCTTCTCTCTTCTCTGCTTCTGACTTTATTTTTTGAGGATCACTGACCTTATCAACCTGCCACAAGCAGCCACGGAAGTCAGGTTACCATCAATATCATCTTTGGAGCTTATGCAAGCAAGGGATGGACCTAAGAAGAGGATTCCAAATCGATAACCTCACCGAAAAGTTTCAGCGGAATTAAAAACTGTAGTCGCAACAAGAAAACAAAATATAAGATGGAAAAGAAAACATGCCTCATACTGAATCTAGATTTTGACAAAAGAAAGGTCCATGGAGAAAAACCAATAACTATAAGGCTTCACATACATAAAGAGGAAAGGCAGAATTCAATTGTTTGACCATACTGATTTGCAATTGTATCAGCAAAAAAATACCCCTCTTCACCTTGTTCCAAACCATCAACTTTGGAATTGATGACACATCTAGTTCTGACAGAACCTTTTCCACAGCTTCTATCTGTTGCTCTGCTAGAGGATGGCTGAAGTTCATAGCAATACATTATAAGACTGATTTTTTTTCAAACAATATATCACCAACAGGCTTACCATATTCTACCTTATGTCCACCACATGCACCAAAAGCGATGACTCCGATATCTCCTCCAATGTAGCTCTGAAGGCAGCAACCTGAAACCCGTTGTTGTTAGACATAAAAGAAAAGACTTCTTGGACTTCAGTCCAAAATTGGACTAAATTGGTCAAAACCCCTTCTTTAGTAATGATTATGACATCAGTCATCAATAGATTGAGGCGGATCTCACCAGTGTAGTGGGTAACTTTTGGATGAAACCAACCGTGTCTGTGAGAAGAAACTCCTTCCCGTTCTTCATCTGGATAGAAACAAAGGGAGAAAACCTTAGCGTTTTCAAAATAAGTCTGTATAGTGCTTGTGCGATGAAAGTCAAGATATCCAGATTCATTGGCACCTTAACAGAAACCAGTATGATTAAATGAAGTACAGACTCTTAATTGGAAGTCCTAAAAACACTGTCCCTTGACGACTTTTTAACTAAAATGAAACCTGGTTACTATCACATGGAAAGAGACATTATCTAGAATGATTGCTTTCCAACAACATAATTGCATAGAAAATAGTTTTGAACTAATAAGAATGTCGTGAAGAGAGTCTTCACAGAATATATTGACCAACCTGAACCCTTCTTGTAGTTGGATCAAGGGTAGCAAATAATCGATCCTCAGCAAGAACATTGGCTCCAGTCAATCGATTTAGAAGTGTACTCTTTCCAGCATTTGTGTAACCAACCTAAAATTTCATCCATGTCTACTGATATTAACAACTAAAAAAACAAGCATCCTTACAGCTTCGAAAGCCATGAAGTCCAGGAATTTACTCACCAACGATACTACCGGGACAGGAACAGATATACGCCGGTTTCGATACTGCTTTCGATGTTTTCTAACTGATTCAAGCTCTTTTTTGAGCGCCCCAATCTAGAATTTTGAATGTGTTAGCAGCCAAGTTCAATCTCTAAAGATAAGAAAAATCATACAATAAACTTTCGGTAGAAAAAGGCATGGCCGCCACAAAGTCCAAAATATGAGACCTTTTTTTATTTCCCTAAAAGCAATTAAAACCTCAATGGTCTACAAGTGTTTGAGAAAAGATGTGAAGACATGTCTGGATCATTTCTTCCAGTTATAAGGATACATTGATTATTCGTCAAAAGCATGTCGCGAAAGGTCGCTTACTTGAGTACGTAAGATACGCTTATCCACTTCAATTTGTTTCTCACCCATCCCCTTCACCTTGCCTCCCGCTTGACGCTCAAGGTGAGTCCACATTTTTGTTAGTCGAGGTAACTGGTATTCCATTTGTGCCAATGCAACCTAGAAAGAACTGATTAATGTTAGAGCATACCATAAGGAGTATCTTCCTTCTGCTATTTTATTAGTAGGTGACAAGGTGTTTGACCTCATTGGAAGACTTGAAAACCTGCACCTATATAGGTAATAAGAACTCAAAGTATAATAGAAGTGTTAAAAGAATTTGGCATCTCCTCTCCTATGGAGAGATATACTTCAAAAGAGTGATAAATTAATCACTCAAAGTATGCTCTTCACATTGTCCCAGATTTGCTTCAAAGATTTATAACAGCAGTATGCCAAAATTTACCTGTAAAGATGCTTCATGTGTTGCTGCCCGCTGGTTAAAGATATCCAGGATGAGGGCAGTGCGGTCACAAACTCTAACATCTCCTCCAAAAGCCTTTTCCAAATTACGCAATTGCCTAAAAAAGTGTAACATTAAAATGAAAAGCATATTTTAAAATCCAAAATGTGCATAATAAGGATTTATGCAGCTGCGAGGAAAATTAGAACAGGCCACATCAACAACATGGACAAAATGATCCCTGTATCAGATGAGGCCATCTAAATAAAGACAAGATTAAAATATAAGTATCACTCATATGTGGTACACACAATAGGGTCACACTCCATGGAATTTGATACCACAAACGATCTTGCCTGTTAGCAAATGCTCTTAAATTCCACCAAAATTCATTACATATTCACGTATTCTGAGCATCAGCTTTTGTCCCATTCAAAACTGAAAGAAAATGTACTATACTTGTATGTAATTACATTGCAAAACAGGACAAGGTCAAAGCAGCAGAAATCTTGAATTTACTGAAAATCAAAGCTGAAATACAGAAAACCAGCTTATGGTTGAAACTTCAAAGTTCCATTGGCAGGAGTCCCTATGGTATGAAAAGCTGAGAATAGTAGAACCAAAAAATAAATAACTAATTGGCGAAAACAAGTTTGAGCAACCTAGTATGTAGGAAGAGCCAGTATTGACAAGATAAATACCTCAGTTCAGAAGAACAAATTTAAATAGGAAGCATAGCTATAGACACAATAACCATAAAGTCAGGAATCTAACCCAGCTGAAAGCTCATCATCAAATATCACAGTCTCAACATCAAGGGCATGAATTGCACTCTTAATCTCTGCAACCTTGCCAGACCCAATATAAGTTCTTGGGTTCGGGGAAGCTAGTCTGCAGCACGTAGCAGAGTTATTAATTGAAGCAAGGATGCCAACAGGTCAATACTTCCTTAGAAAGAATAACATACCATGTACATAGGTTGTTGATGCATCGTGCTTTCAAAGGCATACAACACTACAACAACAGTCTAACTCCATGCTAAAAGAACATAGAAAGAAAATCCCACGCTTTAAGTGTGTTATACATGTTGAGGCCAAAGCAATTATGTTCTGTGCTTTTATAAATGCACAAATGACACCATAGTGAGTGACTAGCATTGGAGAAATGTATATGATGTCGTCTAGAGCCTAGAATTTGCATTCTAGGTTAGAAGAACTGCACTATCTAATCTCAGCTAATGGTACAACTTTTTATATTTTGTTTATTCAATAAGTGAACTCCATTGTTCCCTAACAGGATCCATAAGAGCTACAGACAGAAGGCAAGAGATCCACTTTTTTGTAATTATGCATTTGCTTAGCAGGTTTACCAGATGCATAACTAAATTAGTTGGATTCGAATCATCATCAATGCATGATGATTAAATAAGAATGGTCCTTAACATCTCACTTTAATCTCGCGTGCAAAAGAACGTTAACTGAACTGCAGCATTCAGATGAGAAGTATCCAGAAAGACTCACTTTTGATAAGTGGAATCGACAACCAGAAGTCCAGCAGTGTCAGCCAGCTGAGCCAACTCCTTCAGTGATTCATCTATATCAAAAGAATTCTCTGTATCACCTTTTCGTTCAACACCAACAAGGTACGCTTTTTCTTCAAAAACCTGTGAAGATGATTAGTTGATTAGTAAAATTACTTCTTTTTCCTTTCTTTATTTTGTTTCTAAATTTTCCTCTACAGAATATTCCACCTTAGCAAATTAAACATTGCTACGGTATACTCTAGCAGGATCTGAATATTATTGTTGGTCAGCTAAAGGGCTTCTACTTTTTTCCATCCAATTTAGCCAAGAAATGAAGTCCGCACAATTAAGCAAATTCCACGAAAATAAATTATTGAAATAATAATTTTCCATATAATAGCAAACAAGAAAGAAAAATCTGTCGAATCCTGAAAGCCAAAGCGATACCGAAACGTAAAAAATACAGTTAAAAGAAACGGACCTCTCTGCCGTTCCGTATCTTAAACCTATTCTCAAAGCTGTCGTCTTCGTCGTGCTCTTTCTTCTTTTGGACTTTAGTGAACGGACTTGGGGGTTTGGTGTCAGCGACTCCATTACGAGATCCATGGACCTCTTCATGTTCCTCCTTCTCCGCATCTTCGGTACCAATCGAAGGGTTTGAAGCTACGCTTTCATGGGGAACGACTCCGAGCCCTTGCTGGAGAGCTCCGGTAACGAGTCTTGAGGAACTATTTTTACAGCTCGAGTGCCTTCTGAGAGTGAGAGGGAAAAGTAGCCGATTAGGGTTTGGTGTGGATGGATTCCATGAAAGCTTGGGCTCGTGGTCTAGAACAGGCGAGAGCCGAGAGATGTAACATCCGAAACTTGCTGCGCTCATGGCTTTTTATCTTCTTCTTTTTTAGCATTCCATTTCAGCTGCTTCTCCGTGCTGGTTTTAAGTTGCTTTTCGGTACTAACGGTAACGCCCGAGATCAGCTGGTCCCTTGACTTCCACGTGACATGTTTGTTTCATAGTAATTAGATATTTATTTAGTATATACAATAATTTTACGAATTTTTTTTTTAAAAATAATATTTTATATAATCATAAAGTGTGTAAGTATCATATAATTATTTAAAAAAAATTAATTTATTATTAAAAAATTAATTTTTTTATATATATCTTATATTTCTTTATTTTTTAAAAGAAATTACGTCACATTTACGCATTTCAAGATTATAAATATCATTTTTTATATTTTTATTATGAGTTAAATTTTTTATTGAGTCAATACCAATATTGTTATTGCCAATTCAGCTTATAACTTACATTTTATAAAAAATAAAAAGATAAAAAATAACAAGTGTGTGGTTTAGGGATGTTGAGTAGAAATTTTTTTTATACAACATTTATATAGATATACCAATTTTTTTTATAATTACACAGGTAAAATTATTTTAGGCGTACACCAAAAATCTAAGTTCTGAGTTAAAAGGAATTTTCTCTCCTTTTAATATATATATATATATATATAAGTTTGTCAATCAAGAAAAAAAATGGTTCATGGAGATCAATACCCTGGGTAATTATGACTAGGCACAGAAATTTTTTCCCTTTTTGGCCATGGCCTGAGTTGGATTAATCCAATGCATGTAAAGAATTTCTTATATAATTTAATAGCAACCTCTTGAATATAGGCTTTGCAAAGCTAGCATTCACAGCTTTGATCACTCCCAATCCCAACGGCTAATTGCCACACTTGTTCCTTTTGCCTTTTTTGGTTCATTGCAGATTGTAACATAAACTTGGGGATGTTCTCTGGCCCTAGAGATTCCGGTTCGGATTCCGGTTCATTTGTGAGGGAGAAATCCTTAGCAATAAGAGTGCCAGATTAAAGCAGATTTGAAGGTTGCCATAGAGAAAAGTTGTTCAGTCAAACCGCCAATTCAACTTGCTTTCTCAGTACTAGAATGGAGTGTCAAAAATAAATGCAATCTGAGAGATGGGGAGCAAAAAAACCTTTATAATTTTGCTGGTTTTTTTAATCATAATTACTGCACTAACTCAAGTTTGGCAGAAAAATCTACAATTGCCAGTTTGACAAACAGATTTCACCCCCCAACAATTTGGGTTAGTGACATAAGAAGGACAGAACCAGAACATATTCAAATGCTAATTAACACTAACATGCTGACAATGACAGAGTTTGACAATGGTTTTAGCAGCCAACTTGCACAACTGCAACAGGCTTTAGAGACAACTCCTCTCAGTGTTGTTAAAGTAGAAGAAATTCTGAGCCTGGTTAGTTCAACCTACATCCGAAAGTCATTAATCTATAAATGCCAAAAAAAATAAAATAAAATAAAAGAACCTACTTTAGTGCTAAAGTTACAGAAGTTTGCACTAATTTCTACCCTAATCTGGTTTTCCTACCATTTCAGTTCAATCCTCTGCATGATCTGTGAAATCTTCCCTCATCATGGAATTGCTAGCTAATGGGTTCAAGTCTTCTGCAGAGTCCCCAAACTCTTCTTTGTACATTTCTTCAATCATGGGTTTCCACAACCGAACTCGAGCATTTATGAACCAATTTGAGACCTGAAACAGCCATGAAAATGAGAGCATTAACATCACAATTAGACCAACTTCACAACAGAGAGATACACACATAGAGGCACAGACAACATGGGAGAAAAATACTTGGCTCTTAGTCAGGCCTGTTTGTGATGCCAGCATTAGCTTTTCCGTATCATTTGGATACCTGAAAGAACCATCAAGTATCATAGCCTCATAAAATATGAAATCATTGTGAAGGTAGTAAAACAAATGATGCACTTACGGGTGGAGAAAGTGTTCAAAAAGCCAAGAGCGCAGGATTGTCACAGAAGTCTCAGGCAACCCTCTGATGGGTCTCCATGCTTGCCGTTGGTTTTGGATCATTCCTAGCTGTTGAAGGGACATTCGAGTATGTCTAGTTTCCGAATCAAACAAGTTAAGCTGCGATAACCCCATGCTAATTCTGGGAAACGCCTGCAAGAATTTTCTCTTTGTGATGTTAATTTGAGAGACTATGGCATCTCTCAAGCTGCAGAAATGCTTAGACATGGCTTGCAGAGCTAGTGCAGTGTATTTCTTGGCAGCACCTACACCTGCTATCAACTCAAATGATGATACAACTTCTTCCAGTTGGCTATAGTACTCATCGAATCTGCTATCAACCTGCAAATTGAGAGAGAGGTATTCTGACAAGTTTCTTTTGAAAAATCTGAAACAATCTAGTTCATAAAATCAAGAATTCAACACTGCATAGACCCACCTCCTCCAAAAGGGAGATAAGCTTTGCAATTTTAACTTGAAGCTCTTGCTTCTCAGCTGATAAGAGTCCATTACTGTACAATTCTGCTTTTAGTTCAGAAGAAAGTCCAAGAGCTCCTAATCTACCTCCACGAGACAACTTCGAAATATATTTTTCATTGCTTATGTCAATTGCTTTTCCACTGACATCAACAATTTCATTCAGAAGGGACTGAGCTGGTCTTAAATATATTGAGTTCCGAATAACAGCAGCAAAAGATTCTGTTCCATATGAAGTTGGACAAGTTCGATTTAGTGAGGTTGAAGAAGAAGCAAATGCACTGCCCATGAAAGAATACCCGTTGCTTACATGTTCCATTCCTGGATTACAGGCTTCCCGTGATTCTTCTCCAGACATTAAGTAACTGGGGCTTAGGAGATCCGAACTTAAGGACCTCTGCCTGTATTGCACAGAAGGAACAAGCACGTGAGAGCCCAGAGAAAGTGACAGCCTCTGGGCTTGGTGATTGGTCTCATTTGCTGCTCCAAGAAGATCCATGAAATGTCGGGTGTGGCTGATCTCAGATTCCTCCCCAACTGTAGAAGCTTGAACAAGATCTATTGATCTAGACATTCTTTCCCCAAGAGATTGGATGCTGGGAAATACACCAAAGGAATGAGGGAGTGTGTGATCGCGGCCTCTTAATGAAGACCCATATGCATCAAAGGGCTGGTGGAAATGGTTTTGATCGGTAATGGAGTCTGAGAGAGTGAATGAGTGCACGCTACTTAGAGCTGGATTTGGAGGCGAGTCTTGTGAAGTCATGTTAACCTCAACTGGAAGCTTAAAAGCTATAATAGATTTGCTATGAAGTACTGCAGCAAGTTCGCTCTGCCAAGCTTTACAAGAAGAACTGTCACTAAAAGACTAAGAATCCAATATTGCTCATCAAATAGGAACAGAAAAAATCAACCCAAATTATTGAAAATGAAGTTCCAATGCTAAAGATGAATCAAAATTTCTTAATGGCTGGGAAAGCAATAGATACTGTAAAGAAAACGATCTCTTGCTTGTCGTCTTCATGGGTTGCATTAAGTTAGCAGTACAAGGGGGATCAGATGGATCATTAAGGAGAGGCCAACAGAGGGTATGACTGACAGCACTGAAGTGGAAAATATGTACTAAGTTGCCTTCAAAGCAACTGAAACCAAAAACCAGAAAGAGATCCTGAAATATTAGGCGCAAGTACTAGCTTTATTAACACTACAATTTTCGACTTAAGAGAGAACTTTTGAGAAACAAATTCCATGGACAAGTGATCAGAAAGAAAACCGGCTCGATGCAAGTGAGTCTCGGATTTTGAACTAGAAGGAATGCTAACATAGCCGAACCACTAAAGAATCCACTGGAAAATCATATTAACAAAGTATAGAAACCAGAAACAAAATAGTCTCAAAGTCAAAAGCATTAAAAATGAGGCAACCATACAGGACAGAACTAACTGAAAACCAGACAAACCAATATCTTAACAAGTTCTTGCCAACTAACACCAGGACCTGATTGTAGAGTTGAAGAACTAAGAAAGTTCCAACTGAAAATACCCGCTGAAAAATGGAATGAACCCAAGTTATTTATTTGAAAGAGACTAAGGTAAGTTTAATTTGTCAACCTTTAATTGAAAAATTACATTTTAACCGACTTAAGATCAAACTTTCTAACTTCATCAGATTTAATAGTTAGAGACTGTGATGAAACCAACTGTTGCATGACATAGAGGCAAGTAAAGTGCCACTTTAATAGACCAGAGAATAATATATTTTTATTCTCACAAAACGTGATTTATATTTCTATATTAGTGGCATAATTTAGAAACAATAATGAAGCGAATTAATATCACTTTTTGAAGTCACATATAAAATAACTGGTGAATAAATATGTTTACTGTTTTATTCAAATACCATATGTAAGCCAAAACAACCAGGAAAATACCAGTACTATACAAGTGCTAAGAGCAAGCATACCTGTGTTAATAACAAGTCAAAGAAGAAAGACGATTCTCTCTCTTTCTCGCCTGCTAGCTCGCGACAGGTCTAAATCTGAGCGGCAGAAAACCTAGAGAAATAGACTTCTGCTAGTTCTTTAGAGGAACAAAGCTAATTGGCGAAGTAAATATGGCAGAAAATGACAGTAAAAGATGGTCCCCCGACCTCCCTGACTATAAAACAAACAAGCAAAAGTGTCGATCCTTCAACTTTACTGCCAACAGCTACATTTCTTTGGGAGACTCAAAAGTAAAATTTAGCTCAAGACAGTGTAAAATTCTCTCTCCCTCTCTTCGTTCCAGGGGAGCTCTCTCAATATGTTAAAATTGTTTCTGTTCACTCTGTAAAAGGAGGATAAAAAGTGAGCCATCTTTTGCACACTCCCAGTTCTAATATTGTCAGCTCATGGCCCTGTAAAACCATATGGGAATACCTAACTTTTTCCTGTTAGGTTTTGTAGTCATGCATAGAGATGTTGAAAGGACACTGAAATATCACCATCTTTCAAGAATATAACTCTAAAATTATAATCAATACATAAATTCTCCACAGAGAGATAGAGAGAGAGAAAACGAGACAGACAGAGATGGGTGTCGTTGGGTTTGGAATGGTGTGCTGATGAAACTGATTCTGAATGCATGTTGGTGTGGTGCCTTTGGATACTTTAGTAATCATTGCTATCTTTGTTCCTTTGGCTTCCTGCACTTGTCACTCTCTACTTCCGTAACTTTGTTTGCTTCATTGGGGCCCGAGATGCCCGGACACAGTTTAAAGTGTCTGCTTGATCTGAACTATACCAGTATTTTGCAAGCTGCAATTTCCTACAGACTTGTCCCCGCGAATATTACCTTGGAATTGTCAATCACTTTCCCTTTCAAACATCAAAGCCATTTGGGATGGATGAACAGATATGTTCTTTCTTACAAACATCTATACATGTACGAACGAATGCTTTGATTATACATGCATTAAAAGCTTATTAAAAGAAATCAAACGCTTTGGTCAGTCTCCCATTAATTAAATGACAACGAAAAAAGTCATTCTATGAAATTCTTGCACCTGCATGTGCCAAAAAGAATCATCCTGACAACCACACGGGTTGCGAACAAAAACCGAGAAGAAAGAGACTAATGCCAGCAAAACTCTTCATCATCACTTTGATGGTGTGGGTTCTCCTACTAATTATAAACTCATTTGTTCTAAGGGCTCGATACCCAGTTTTATGTATTAACCCCTTGTTTTTAGCAGATAAATAACTTCTACGAAGTATAGTCTTTGTGACTACAAGATCAAAACCAAGCAAAATTTTTCCTGTTTTTATACATGATTTGCACCCACCTTCACTGTTATCTAAGCCATTCTTGGTCCAAGTAGAGGAACATGAACAATTCAACAACCTCTCCTTTTCAAAGCTGATCCGGTTGTCTATCAAAAGCATTGAACAGCAATAGCTTGGCTACTTACCCGGCTTTGAATTTCGATCAAAATTAACCAGCGTTTGGGACCATCAACTGTGTGGCAGCACCAGAATTTAGATCCCCATAAAGGTAGCTCCTTAAGTCCTTACCAGGGGACCATCTTAGAATGCATGAGGAAATTCCACATAAATGAACACCTTTTTTAACACATAAAAGCATTTCTGAAACTGGGGGAATATTAACAGAGGTAAATAATGTAACTTAGACCTGTACTCCAATCTGAGGATACCAAATCAGGAACCTGAGGATGCTGGACCACTGGGGAAACCATAGGGTTGGATCATTACCCAGCTGGCCAGCTGGAAACAGTAAAATTGTCTGAAATAGTGAATGCGGAATTGCTTTTTTATCACACATTATATTAAATATAAGTAAACAGGCAGCATGTTACCATAAAGGAAAATGCTGGTCTAAATGAGATTTTTTTTTTTTAAAAAATAAATTGGGCTCTCTTAAGAAGAAAATTTGACTTATTAAATCAAACAACATCAATTCATTGTGAGATTATTACTCTTTTTTATATATTTTCTTTTGTAAATTTAACATTTATCTGCCATAAATATGTCATTTGGTGGAACAAAGATCTAATTTTATTAGCTAAAATTTTTAAATAAAAACTTAAAACCTTTTCTTTCAGATATTTCTTTTGGCTATAAATTCGTCTATTAAATGAACATTTAAATCCTATATGAACATTTAAAATGATGTGGAGAATGAAAATAATCTCATTGGAATGAGATGAGGATCTTCAGCTGATTCAGTTGAATGGCAACTTTTACACTGTTGTGAATATCGAAGCATCCATACTGGTTTAGAATAATGTGCTCCAGAGCTGGCTATGGTGGCTATATATATATAGACATGCTTTGACCCTTCGTCAAAACCCAGACAGTTGGCTCTAACTCGGACGGGTTGAATGGTCTGAAGTAGAACTGCCGGCTTTGACCACGTTGCTTGCACAGAGATCAAATCCACAAACCAAACTAATACAAATGGAAATCCAATAAAATTGGTCAATTATTATATAACGTCTGTTTTAGAGAAATGATACATCAATATCACAATTGGGAGTGCTTTTACAAGATTCCTTATTCAATCAAGTGCACAAAAATATATACGCATCTTATCTTTACAAAATATGCCTACAACTCCCAAGTCTTTTTGTTATATTGTGAGTACATCGTACCCATATCTACACGTATAATTGAAATTCTAGTGGTTTCTGTATCTTCAGACAATAAGGAAGTAGGATGGACAGTGCCGAAGCAAGCCCTTGCTTAGGCTACAAAATCATGTAACATATGGGAATTGTCAAACCTGTGATGTTGCTTTCCCAAATCCTGGCACTGAAAATCTACTGAATCGGGCTCTGCAGAAGTTGTTATTGTTTTATTACCTCTTAAATTGGTGACACCGGACATGGGAAATCCATCATTTTCACAATGCCGCAATTCTAGTGCAAGTGAAACCTGGCTGCCATCTACAAAAGTACGCAACTCAGACATATCATACGTGGTAGCGGCAGCCACAAGACTCCCATCACCACCTTGGTGGTGTGGGATATTCTCATCTGAATAAAGGCTATGGTTATCCACAACACTACTGCCAAATCCTATTCCTGTGGTTTTCCCATTTATTTCTACGTTAACAAACTTTGATTCACGGGCTTGTCCATGGCGAACATCATCAGCAGTTCTGGTTATCACACTGTCTTGCAACTCTTCCCCCCTATCCTCAAAAGCCCCAGAATTATCCCTTGGTGCTTTCGAGGCATTTTCTGGTGAAGATTGGGAGTTCAACTCTGATTCTCCAAACTCTTCTTTGTACATCTCCTCAACCATGGGCTTCCAAAGACGGACCCGTGCATTAATAAACCAGTTTGCAACCTGATTGGTATACAAAATTAATGAAGATGCCACATGAGCAGAAAAAGGGTCTGCATGGATTTCTATGACATTGTTTTAAGCAAAACTAAGGCATCCATTGATGAGGATGATATATATGTAGAAGATTTTCCAATTCAAAGAATCAAAAAGTCCTAACATGAACAGTGCATGAGAAGCAACATTCAGATGGACAATGTACTGGCACTTTTAAATTCCAGTACCAACAATGCATACTAAGAAACCATTTTTAGAATCATCTTACCTGATTTCGGGTCAAGCCCGTTTCCTTTGCGAGCATAATTTTTTCAGAGTCCTTTGGGTAACTAGTGAAATAAGGTGAGAATTAGTAAATTAAAACTTCTCAATACAATAGCAAGTACAGGATAGAAATAGAATTAGGGAAATTAAGTGTTGAGGGACATACGGATGAAGGAAGTGCTCAAAGAGCCAAGCACGGAGAATTGAAACGGAGCTCTCAGGAAGCCCCCTTTGAGGCCTCCAAGCATGTCGCATCACACCAAACTGCTGAAGAGCCCTTTGTTGCCTCAGATGCTGATCTACATAGCGGAGACGATGTATCCCTCCTCCTTGACCACACAAGGAAGCATCTTGCTCCCCAAGGCTTCTCTGGGTAGCTTGAATCTGACCCATGATTGCATCACGCAAACAGCGGAAGTGTCGAGAAATTGTCTGGAGTGCAAGAGCTATGTACGGTTCAGCTGCCCCACACCCCAATACCATGTCGACAGACGACACTAAAAATTGCACCTGATTGTAATATTGTTTGTATCTTCTATCAACCTACAACAGGAGCACAACTATTTGTGATTGTACCTTTGTAAGTAAAAAAAGTAAATGAATAAATAAATAATAACATGGGACAGAGAGTAAGAGAGAAAGAGGGAGAATCCATATATAGAGAAAGAACATGGATATGAAACCAAAAGGAGGAAGAAACATAGAAAAGAATAAAAAAAAGATAAGCCATTCCCATTAACAACTAATTGAACTTAAAATCCTCCTACCCTTCATAACCCATTTCCACACCCCAGCACACGTCTCTTAAGTACCAGAATGAGCTTGAAGCCTCCACTCAGAATCTTTTTCAATAAACTCTCATTATTTACCTTGAACTTGCAGAGACTCCTACTAAAAAACCTGGATTCAGCACTGCAAACTGATAAGAACATTCTCTCACCCAACCCAGCCCTATCCCTATTTTACTAGTACAAACTACTACCTGTGATTGTATCACACACAGCGGAATTCTCAGGAAATAGTTGTGTGAGTGAGTATGTAGTGTGCAGGAAGAATATACAATAGTCGAAAGGATCTTCTACAAGCGTATGGTCAAGAAATTCAAACTATACATGCAATTTAAAAGAAAGGAAAAAGGATAGAACTAGCAAAAATATGGAGGCAGTAGGAGTACCTCATCCAGCATGGATAAAAGTTTTGTCTTCCTATTCTGCAAATCCTGTTGTTCTGCAGGTGATAGCTCACAAAAGGAGTTGGGAGTTGACTCGCCAGGGTCTGAAGATATCTTTGCAGACCAAGAACTTGATCTCCCATCTTTCTCTTTAGAGCCATCCAAAACAATCCCCAGGATGCTTTGATGTCTGTTCAATCCATGTTGCTTTAAAGCCTTCTTGACATTGACCACTTCATCAAGCAATTGTTGTGCTGCCTTGAGATACTTTGAGTTTAACATCGTGTTTGCAAAACCTGATGGTTCATATAGATATTGATCAGAGAGCATCTCTTTGTGGCTCATAGAGGAATGACGATTGCACAATGTCTCTGTTCTTGTATTATTCTGGTTGGCTCCAGAAAAACCAGATAGCAAACATTCTGCAGTTCTCAACTCACCATACTGGTGAGTTTCATCAGCTTTACTAGATATTGTCCCCTTCATCGAGTTTTGGAGACTAGTAGTGGAGAAAGAAGACCCACCTGGGTTTGGGTTTGGATACTGGTTACCAAATGAACCTACAGGTATTGCGGATGGCATTTGTGTACCCAGGCTAAGAGATAATCCCTGACACTGAATATTTTGTTCACCAGCTGAAACTCCCAGCTGTGTCCTTGGAATCATCTGGGAATCCCCAGTAACAGAGTCTATGAGGGGATCGCCTGGTACAGAATTTAGCTGTCTGCCAATAGATTGCATACTTGCTCTGTCGCCTGTAGGTGGAACGAGCGTCATCTCATTTCTGCCACCCACAGATTCATCACGGTTGAGAGGGGATAGAGAACCGCCAGACAAGATATCTGAGTAGGATGCAGAAGAAGCTTGGTTCAGGTACATCATTATGTTGCCAGGATGGAAAGGCGGTTCAGAATATGAAGCAAATTTCGTGTCCCCTGGATATGGAGTCAGCAAGACATCTCTTTGATTACTTAGACTTTGGAAATGGGTAGCCATGTTTTGCTTCCTCCGACTCAGGCAACTTCAGTTGAGTATCTAGAGATGAAAGCAAAAACGTTACCACTGCTCTTCACAATTAAATGATAATTGCTATACCCAACTTGAGCAGAAAAAAAAAAAAAAAAAAAAATCCTAACAGGAGAAAGAAAAAACCCCTTCAGCGTCTTGGGAAAAATTACAAAATTGAAAATCCTAACTGTCCTATACTCGTCAAAATAACTGCACAGTTCACAAATACGTTTTACATTTCCTTTTTTTTCCATATAAGTACAAATACATTTTACATTTCAAAAGGTATAAACACCATGGTATCTTCAGATGTCGATTATTTTCAGGAAAAATAAAAACAAGCCAACAGTGAAGAAATCATAGATTACAGAGAAACACAGATCCCCAAACCACGAGGTTGAATGACGGCCAAAGACACCAAGCCTAAGAAAAGTAAGAAAACCCCTTTTTTTTTTAATATAAAACAAGTTCGCATTATAATACCCAAGCTCCCAAATATCAGAATACTGGAGGCTAACTAACAAATATTCCGAGGAACAAGCAGTCTAGGCGCTTAAAAGTTGTGAATTCAAAAGGAACTTCGAATCATTGTTCTTTGTAAGTGGTGATGATTAATCCTCACCCCAAAGTGTCTTCTTGGGAAAAAGTATCTGCACCGTCAATTACCAGATAACACATATTTACCCAGAAGCAAAATAACCCATCTATTAAGGCGATTATTAAGCAAACTCTTCTACCCATAAAAGTCTATCTTCTGGTGAACGCGTCGGCTACCTCATCCAATTCATGCTTCAATACCAAAAATTAGAAACACCAAAAAGAATAAAGCATAAGCATAGAGTAACCATCGGCAAAGTACAAAGTCAAATATACGGACACCCTTGAACAAGAAAATGTGCAACTTGTAAAAGCCCAAAAACGAAAACTTTTAAGCCGAAAGAACAAAAAATACAAAGTACCAAGAGGCACAGTTCTGACAATCAGCCCCAACACTTTCATGACTTCTTCTTGTTCAACTTTAATGATCATCATCATCAACATAATTATGTAGTTCATGCATCGGATTTTACCGCAGATAACAACTGTGATCGTCGAAGAACAGAGAAAAGGTAACTAACAGAAGCATTGAGAAAGAGAAAAGAAAAAGCAATTACCAGAAAGGTATAGGAATGATGACCCTTTAGCGGGAAGCGGAAAAACTCGGGCCTTTGAAACCAAAACTATCAGACCAAGCGACAATCTGTCTTCCCCCGAGCAGAGAAAAATGCCAATCCCAAGAGATATATTCCGAAGAATAGACCGCCCTCCCTATCATTGGAAGTACAAAGGCACCAACTCAATAAAATGCATATAATATTTATATTATACTAGTATATAATTGTTGCTGCCACCAACTACAATATTTTAATAGCAAATGAAGGTTGAAAAACTGTTCTTATATCCGTGTCAAATTATTCTGATTTTTGATTCTCACGTGTGACAAGACACCGGTCGGCAAAAACACGCTAGAAAGTTCGAAGGGCTGCGGTGGTTGTTTGCTTGGGAGGGTTCAAACCCTAACCACCAGTAGGTGGACCTACAACCCTCCCTTAAACATGCTTTTAACTCATAAGTCTCTCTCTCTCTGTTCTATTTATTTATTCCTAACAACCAGCTGTAAGCATCGAAGGTTGTTTCTCTCATTCTGTGGGTTTTCATAAAGAGAACTTGTACAAGAAAGAACACTGTGGTTATAATGTCATTAATCCTACATGTTTTTGTAATGTTACATGTTTTTGTAATGTTTCTTTGTTTTTGTAATGTTTCTTGCGGCTGATGTATTTATAACGAGTACAGTTATATATATAAATAGATGTGTAATCCATTTGGTTTGATCAGATTTTTGACATATTTTATAATCCAACCTTAGAACTTGTATATACCGCTTTTGAAATTTGAAAAGCTCTAAACCGATACTTTCAATTTTATCAGTTTTGGTATGGTTTTTTCAGTTGTTGAATCCAAAATTTTAAATTTCGTGTAATTATATATCTACATATTGATTTTGATGATAAAAAATGAATTCAAACACTAAAGGAGTCAAATTCAAGTTATCTATATAATGATGTCAAGCACATTAAGGAACTAAGCATGAGTAAAAAAGAAACAAATTCACATTAAAACTTATAGAGTAATTTTATATATCTCTTAAAAATTTTGAAATTATGATTAAAGTTTAAAATTAATATTTTATCATAAAACATTAAAATACATTTTTCACATGTGTTTGAATATTTTGAAAATTAAATTTAAAATTTTTGAAAGATGATTGATTGTAATCTTTCACATGTGCATGACATAATTAACGGTTTGAATTTTGAAAATATTAAAGATGATTAATTGTCATATTTCACATATGCATGCTTTATTTGAATATTTTCAAAAGTGATTGATACTCTTTTTGACTTATGCAAAACGTAGATGATTTTGTTTGAAAATTTTGAAAATATTAAATATGATTGATTGTCATCTTTCATATGTGCATGCTTTCTTTGAATATTTTCAAAAGTGATTGATATTCTTTTTGACTTATGCAAAGGTAGATGATTTTGTTTGAAAATTTTAAAAAGTAAATAGTATTCCTTTTGTCATATGCGAAAAGTAAAAAATTAGGTTTGAAAATTTTGTAAAATGAATGATGTTGTCTTTGACAAATGAAAAAGAAGAAACTTTTATTTGAATTTTTTGAAAAAGTGAATGATATTATTTTTGACATGGGAATCTTTTTAAATTTGAATATGAAGTCTCATATACCTATAAATAGATCATTTGAGCGTTTCACATTCACAACACTAAGAGCATACAACATTCATTTAAAACTTTCATTCTCTCTTCTCTAAGTATTGAGCTTTGAACCTTTTCATTTTGAGAGATATATAGTTTGCGCTGTATTGTTCTTATTTCACTCATTAATGAGTGTTCTCTAATAACCTACCCACTATCAGCTCTTGTATTAGTAAAAATGTGTGTATAATCTTTATGTGTGTAGAAAATGTTCTACATAAGGAATAATTGAATCACCACGTGTAAGGTGATTGCAGGTGTAGAGGGTGTTTTACACGGATTCTTTGTATCGGTGTTGTTCAAATGTGTAATAGGTTTCTATCTCCACCTGGATGAGGTTGAATAGTGAATTTAGGAATCCTCAACGGATAGCTTGAGGCGAGGACGTAGGTAATGGAGCCGAACCTCGTTAACATACTGAATTTGCTTCTCTCTTACTCTTATTTTTTATATTTATTATTATTTCGTATTTTGTTTATATTTTATATTATGTATTTAATTTATAATTATTAATTTTTAAATACAACTCAATTCACCATCTCTCTTGTGTTAGTCATTTGGGCAACAAGAGTATATATAGTATATACAATATAATATATTATAGTATATAATAATATATGATAATATATTGTAGTATATTATAATATATATTATAATTATATTATAGACTATAATGACATATGATTTTAAAATTTAATATTATATGAATTAGTAATTTATTATATATAAAAATTATATATAATATAAAAATATTTTATACAATATAAAGAATTAAAATACATATATATGAACCATCCGGTGCTAGAAAAATGAAAATCAGAATAAAACCGATTTTGAGAAAAATGAAATCGGTACTGGACCAAACCAAACCCATCGGTTTGATCCAATTTATCAATTCACCGGTTTGTTTTCACCCCTGTCTACAAAAGAATTACACAAAAATAATTCTATAAATTGACGTGATTTCATTTGATTTGTTAGATTTACTTTATAATAAAAATAATTTTATAATCTGACGAACTATATCAATTAATTTATGGGATTATTTTTGTGTAATCCTTTGTTGCTAGATTATTCTCCATTTATAAATAATTAATGCTAGTTACAAATATCAAATGTACAAATCTTATACAAATATTTTGTAAATGAGCAATGCTACTCTACCACCTGAGTAGCACCGCTCGTTTATACCGTTAGTTGATTTTGTAACCTTTTTTTTTCCATCTTTTTCACATTTTTTATATATTTAAATATTATTAAAAAAATAAAAAAATAAAAAAATATACTTAAAATTACTTTCTTAATAATTAAGTAAAAATAAAAATAAAAAAATTGCCTAGTGGTATACTATAGTGGTCACCTATGAGCAGCATATAAGCTTTATTCTTTGTAAAAACGTTAATTCCATGGAGAAAAAAAATGAATTTTTCATAATAAAATTTACTTATTTTTTAATAAAAAATTTATACGAAATTTGTACATTTGATACTTTTATATATATATATATATATATATATTAAGAAACTAATTCTTGATATACAAACCAGTCAGACTAACTTCTTTTGTTTATCAATTCCTTAATTTTTTTTCCCCCCTGATAACGATGTCTACCGGCTGTAGAGTGTGCCGCCTGTTATCTATACGCACACAGCAGGTGACAGTAACAGTCAAACAAACACATAAGTCGATCGTTACTCAACAAGTGTTGGTCAGATTTCTCAAACATTAAATATATTTAATTAAAAGAATTGTTTAAGATTTATACACTTTAAAATTATATATAATATTATTCTTAATTAAATAAGACGGTGTATAAAGTCAAAATTTAAACTCAACACTTATACTTTGATACTATACAAAATTATCACTTATCTAAAAAAATTAAACTAACAAAAAAATATAAAGTAAATTATTTATATTATATTCTTTAACGCCTTACACTCAAGATGTAAAAATATTCATTTAAATGCGTATAAGTAGATGAATGATAAAAATTAAAAAAAAATTAAAATTTGGAACATTTTGCATCAATGAATTAACATTATTTTAAAAAAATTTACATGAAAAACAATCAAAACTAGCAATTTAACTTCTTAACAATAAAATTTTGGTTAAATCACATAATCAATTAAAACCGGTCATTAAGATGGTTACATGTTTTTTTTTTTTCTCATTTACTTCTATATAATATTTAGAAAATAAATGCCGGAAGGAACTCGAGTATTAAAAATTATAATAGCGTATAAAAAATTAACTGATACGGTGCGTTTATATTTTTCCCTTAATTTAGGACGTGCCACCTATTACTAATTGATGAGTACAACTAGAGCCACCGATAGGCCACCTATTACTAATTAAAAAAGAAGGCCAGCGGGGGCCACCAGCGGTGGCCAAACTATTACTCTAACAAGACAGGAAGAGTTCCATAAAAAAAAAAAAAAATAAATAAATTAAAAAAAAAAAAAAAAAAAAAAAAAAAAAAAAAAAAAAAAAGCCATCACAGATTCACATTCTTCTAAAGATGTGAGGGCTTCATTCATGATCAGTGGAGACCATTTTGGAACTTCTGAGAACATAGAACCCTTGAACTCCGCCTGTTATAAAATAACAGGCCTGCATCATGCAAAAATAAATAAATCTCAATGAGTACTGTAATTATAAGACACTATATATCTACCTGGAAACCCTCAAGGTCTCGGGATCACCTTGTCTCCAACACAAAATTCTCTATGACTATATAAAGCTCTATAAAACTGTGTGGTATTTATAGACAAAGAAGGCAGGCACATCTCTCTCTCTCTCTCTCTCTCTCTCTCTCTCTCATAGCACACCATGTATGCCATACACAATTGCGGGACAGACCCCTCCAATGGAGACATCATTAAAAATGGTACTGAGAACTGGTCCGTTCATATCTGACGGGATTAAGAAAATGACTACAAGAAAAAACTTCAGCAATTGCATAATGGCAATTACCACCAATCCAGTCCCAGACAAAACTGTGATGAAGCTTGGGTTCTTCAAACAACAATTTTCAGAATATGCCATGCCTCTGAACCTCGAAACAAAATAACCAAAAGACTTGTATACATGTTTGGGTTTTGGCTTAGGTTCACTACAATGTGATCATTGCACGTTCACCTGATATGTAACAAGAATCTATAGGGATCGGCAATCCATATGCCCAAAAGGTAATTTGCAGTTCTATGACAGCCAATGAAGTGAGTCAAGATACCATTGGGATAATTGCATTAAACAAAAATACTTTCAGACGATATCAAACGTGAGGATCAATAATCACCTATTGAAGAAAGCATTATCTTCCTTGGCAGCGATCACTACAGACCAGTGAAAGAACCATTTCTCAAATTATATACCTGCTCATGGTGACGAGGTCAAGAATTCACAATGCAAAAGCTGATCGTGAATGCAATTCTTATCAAATAAGTATATGGACCTGAAAATTAAAGTAAGTTTTGTGAGGTGATGACAGGAAATATAGCGGTCGTGGTTAGCTTACCAAATGCTTATGGTTCCAAGCTACAGAAGTGAATATTTAGATAAAAATAGAATAGCATAAACATAAAATGGATGAAAGAGCAGTAATCACATGATTTACATTTGGAAGCATATCTCCTGGTCAGAAATTGCCTGAATGTGAATACAAGTGATCTCCATCCTGTCCAACATACCAGCCTACCGTCAGGTTGTAGTTTCATGAAATGGAGACTGATATAACAGCTCAAGTTTCAAGTGAAGTTATTCAATGCATAAAAACAATGCAAATAGCTAAGTAAATCAAGATTTTGATAACCTTTTTCACTCACATGTCATTACAAGAACCATGACAGCTTAAACAAATCTTGAACCCTCCAAAAAGCCTCTATGATTTTGATGAAGCTGATCTGGGGACTTCAACAGTTTTTATTTCAACTCTACCAATAATCCTTACAAGAACAATGACCATTTTTAAAATAGTGGAAACACTGTGAGTCGTTCAAGTATATTTCAGATCCATATGCCACAGAGATATATTTGGCTGCCCTGTGGCAATCATCACACATTCTTAGGTTTTTTACGATCCTTATAACTTTAGGTGCATTAGAGCCTACCATGGCGAAAGCAAATGCAAGTTTTTCACTATGAACCCCACCGATCTCTTCCCTCTCTTCCTCCCCAATGCAAAGCCCATGTTGAATATCATGTCCCTTAACCTTCTCTTGTATTCTTTGTATCCAAGAATATAGCACATCTGAGGATTGATCACCTGCAAGAAACGTATGGACTATGTTTCTAACTTCAATCCAGCATTGCCCTAGAAATTTTTGTGATGCATTCTCTTTTTCAAGCTTTCTCGTTTTGGAAGCATCCCCAAATTTCCCACATAAAGCATATACCTTGAGAATTAACTCGTGAATCAGGAAATTCCCCGGTTCTAAGTCAAGCAAACTTTCTCCCGCACGAATTGCCAAGCCAATATTTCCATGAATCCTACAGCCAGTGAGTAAGGCAGCCCAAGTAGAGGAATCAGGTTCAATGGGCATATCTTCAATAAACTCCATTGCCTTTGAAAGCCTCCCTGCACGGCCATACAGGCATACCATAGCTGAATAATGCTCCAAAGCCGGTATAATTCGAAACTCTTCAGTGATGCTAGAAAAAGCTTTCTCCCCCTCATCCACCATTCCAGCAAGACTGTAGGCAAAGATAACGTTCACAAAGGTACCTCTGTTGGGTCTGAATCTGAGCTTCTTCATCTGATTAAAGAGATCAAGTGCATTATCTGCATAACCATGTAAAACATAACCACCAATCAATGAGTTCCAGGTGATGACATCTTTGGAAGATATTCCATCAAATATTGTTCTTGAATAGGCTATATTCCCAGACTTCGCATAAGTGTCAATAAGCGAATTTGCTATAGAAAGTTCGGTCTCCAAGTTTCTACGGATCACACAACCGTGGATTTCTTTTACCTTCTTCCACGCAACTAAATTTGCACACGCAGGTAAGACACTTAAAATTGTGACAGAGTTGGGAATAACAAAGGAAGACTGCATTTGTCTAAATATTCCAAACGCTTTGTTCTTTTCCCCAATATGCAGGTAACCAGAAATAAGAGAATTCCATGAAGCTGTATTACGCCTAATTTTCCCATCCTTTTCCATCATGCGGAACAGGTCCATGGCTTGATCCTCATCTCCATTCTGCATAAATCCCGAGATCATCACATTCCACGTGATTACATTAGGTGGTACACCAGATTCCTTCATTTTCATAAAGAGGAGATGGGCTTTACCACAGTAGCCAGTGTGGCAATATCCTCCGATCATTGAGTTCCAAGTGTATGCATCTTTCTCTAAGATCATATCAAAGACTTGTTGTGCTGCTTCCAAGTCTCCACACTTGGAATACATGTCAACAAGTGAATTTCCAACCAATACATCACATATGAAACCCATCTTAACAGCAATAGAATGGATTTCCATTCCCTTGTCTAGTGATTTCAAAGACGCACAAGCTGAAATTGCACTTGTAAGCGTAACCCCATTTGGTTCAACCCCTTCCCAAAGCATATCCTTCAGCAAATCCAATGCCTGACTTCTCCTGTTGTTTTGAGCAAACCCTGAAATCATAGAAGTCCAAGTAAAGACATCGGGAGTTATTCCAAAACTATCCATCTTCCTCATCAATTCCATGGCAACATCACAATGCCCTAACTGGTTATAACTAGAAATCAATATGTTCCAAGTCACTGAACCTGGCTGAACCCCTTCTTCACACATTGCATCCAACAATCTACGAGCTTCCTCGTTATCACCCTTCTGGCAATACCCAGATATGATTGCATTCCAAGTCACCCTATCCCGCTCATCCATGTTTTCGAAAAACCTCCTAGCAGAACTCAATTTCCCGCTCTTCGCATATACAGCCAAGATTGAATTGTTAACGCGCAAGCAACGACTCATCCCACATCGAACCACCAAGGAATGTATCAGCTTCCCAGTCCCAAAATCCCTGCAATTCGCACACGCTTGCAGGATCTTTGGGAACAGAAAACTATCAGGGACAAAACCACCTTCCATCATATCAAAGAAAAGTTCCACCACTTCCCTCCATCTCTGCTCTCTCGAACAGGCACCAATCATCGCCGACCAAGTGTACAAGTTTTTCACACGTATTTCATAAAACACTTTACGCGCATCATCCAAGCACCCACATTTAGCATACATGCTCACGATCTTGGTCTCCACGAATGGGTTCACCTCCTCGACTAAATCAATACGTGCATGTAGCTTCCGACCCAATTGAATACAATTCGCATCAATGCAAGACTGTAACAGATTAAGATAGGTTTTGGGCTTTACCTTGGACCCGCGTTGAGCAACGGAATCAAGAGCCGTTACGGCCTCGCTAAGGCGCCCATTTTTGCGAAGGTAATTCAAGTAAGAATCTGCAACTTTTGGGTGTGGTTTTTCGGCGAAAGACAGAGTGGGTTTGGGTGAAAAGTTGGATTGGTTGCCTAGTTTGGATGGAATAGGCGCGGGAGTGCAAGAGTTGCAGGGTATAATTTGGGTCTCCATTGCTCAACTAAATGTTGAACAATCGCTCACTCCTACTTGAAATTTCGTTGGTTTTTGGAGAGTAACATACAGAGCAAGATTGGAAGAAGATTGGGGAGGGAATTGGAAATGGAGAGACATCCTGCCAACGATTTCGAGGTCCCACCCACTTGTGCGTGCTATCCGGAAATTCCCATTCGTTTATCGTCTTATGGATATGGTTCGCACGACTTAAGACGCCCAGCTTCTTAACAATCTGGGCGCTGTCTTGTTGATGTAGTTCGGTCTCTCTCACTCCGAGTTACGTCACTTTTGTATGTACAATTTGATCCATATCGATATACCGGGCTTCGTTTTGGATATGCAGGCCAAAAGCCCAAGAAATAAGACTTATCTATCACCATAAAACTCGTATGATGTTTTTATATCTTCTCAATCGGTATTGTTGACTATGTGTTTCGCGGCTTGGGCAGTTGCATGGGCCCACCCTGTGTACCTGCAAGATGTGCAGAGGATGGGCTCGGGGGAGTCCGTTAGTCCTCCTATGATTTTGTTAGTAGGTGTTTCACATATGTGTAAAAATGATCAATTAACCTTTTCCGTAAAAAGGTTGGGGCTTTTATACGTGACCCGAACTCTGTCAGTTAGGAGAGGTGTGGGATTCTGAGGTATGTCTGAGTCAAACCTGTCTCGTCTCTGACTCAGCAATGACTTGCCATGCTGTGTTCGCATGAGGGTATACCTTGCCACATAATAAATGCAATGTGTTTTTGATTTCTTGTGACTGAGCTAGTAATAAATGCAACGTGCCCTTGCCCACCCAAGCGTGGAGAGGCGTGTTGTCCTTCCTTGGGTCGGGTTGCCTGGCCCTAGGCCTGATCCCCCCACATTACCCTGCAAAATCTCACTGCGGCCACGTGGCAGGATTTCCAAATGGGACGACCTTCTTGATTCCCAAACTGTCTCGACCAAACTAGGGATCGCATCTTATGGGCTTCTAGCTTCGCTGGACGTCAGTTAATCGTTGTTTCGGCTTATGTGCCACATGTTTTCTGTCAGACAGGCAGGCAATTACTGGCAGGAATTGATGTGACAACTAGCACATCTTTTGGTCTCCTTAAGACCTCATCGAACCGTGTTACTCACGCATCCGACATCCCTTTTATTGCCCACAATGATTGGAGACTGGCAAGTCTCTTCATAGTAGTTAGTCAAGTTGGTATCGCTTCGTTTCTCGAGCTGTGCACCGACGCCTTCGTTATTTAAAGTTTTGGGTTCGTCTTCCTCTTCAGCATTTCTGTAGTTTCCTCCCGCTTGAGTATCTCTTTCCCTCGGCCTTTCTAAGTCTTTCCCTTCCCCTTTCGACTTTGGCTCCTTTCTTCTTCAGTTCCAATGGCAGTGCAATCATCCACCGATGTTCCTTCCCCTTCCTAGGATGGTCGATGCTGGATCTCTGTAGTCACTGAAAGGGATCTTCAATCTCTTTGGAGGGAGTTCAACATTACCCGATCGGTCATCCTGGTGGTTCCTCAACCGTTGGACCACAATGAATCCTCTTTAGGGTTGGCGTCCCAGGTCGCCTTATGTAACAGTCCGCTAGAAATTCAATTATGGAATTTCTATTGACTTTAGGAACCTCGTGAAGACTCTATAAGCTTTCACGAATCTACTAATCGCATAGGTTTTAGCCTGTCAACATAGTTAGTGTTATCACTCACTATGGTGCCAGAAATGCGATTTTAATTATTTGAGATAGTTAAAAGTATCAGAATACATTATAGTCTACACCACTAGGCTTAATTGAATATTTAGGATTTTTCAGTACTAAGTTTATTACGTTTATTTTTGGAGTGAATAGTAACCTCAGTAAACAACTAAGCGCAGTGTTTTCAAAATCACAGTGTGAAATGTCCAAATTAGGTTAGGGAAATTTTATTTGGACACTTGGCAAGATCTTAACCACACATAATGAATAGTATTAGATACTTGGCACAAAGAGAAACCATTAGATGGAATTGTGAAGGAAATCAAGGTGTGAGATCATGACACCTAAGCAAAATATACATTTGGAAAATATCTTAAGAATAGAGATTTAAAATACACATGAAAAGATTTTAGCCACCTTACTCTTCCAAGTCTACTCCACATTTGGAAAATATCTTAAACTGATTTTTGTAGATATTATTGGATAGAATATTTTGAGATAATCTTTTATAGATATTTTGGGTAGGAGAAAACTACACTCAACTCTCAACTCCAGCCTTATCATCTTCTTTATCTCGTCCATAAGCATCTCCAGCCATCACCCACGAACTTATCTTCATTTACACGTTCCTTTAAAAGAATATCAAACACTTTCTCTCGGACAGTTTTTAGGAGTTTTTTTGCACGCCCATTTCGAAGCTTTTGTAAGTGTTTTATCATAAAGTCTCCTTCATATAAGTTGTTCCTTTTTGAGTCTAGTTTACATGGATATCTTATTTTTCCCATTTGAAGATCATTTGGTCAGTAAAATATTGTGTAAACTATAAAAAGGTCATTCTGAAAGATAAACTGGAGAATATGTTATAGTTTGGAGTTTTTGACCAAGCTAATGGATAGATATTGGTCCGAAATTTTTATGGAGTATTGTTAAAATGTATATGTGACTATTGGTTGAGGATTTTTTCATGATTAAAGATTTTGATGAAATATTTTCTTAGATTTAGAAACTTAGAAACTGGAAGAAGAAAAACAGTTTCTGTTTTGAGAAAGTTTAACTCTTTGGTGGTCTAACCCTATTCCAATAACTTTGATAATTTTATTGGAGGATCCTAAGCATCTTATATACATGTTATATTATTATTTTGAATATATTTGATGTTAGTTTCAAAGATATGAAATTTTATGTAAAGAGATATTCAAATAAGCCAAAGTGTGGATGTTCTTGACTAAATTTATGTTTTGGTTAATTTTTAACCATGTGATCTTGAATTAGAAGCTTATATATGTTTTAGGACATCTTTTTAAACCATGTGATGGTTTAGTTTGAAGATCACATATTTATAAATCATAGATCAAAAGGTTGATCAAAACAAGTTGGAAACAAAAATCAATAGAAATAGCATATGAGAATTTTGACCCTATGGAGTTTTAATAGTTGTGATTAGTTTTAAATTTTTCTCAATTGATATATGAATTGAGGATAAAATTTACATGAGGCATGTAAATTTTGGTGACTTTTGAAGTTAGTATGCAAAATCCTTAAGTTATGGGTAAAACGGTCATTTTCCTAGATGCAGAGAGTAAAATAGAAATTTTAATGTTTAAGTTAGTATTTTCCATATTTCAATTTATTAGTGATTTAGTGCTAACTTTTAGAATCACTAATTACAGTTCCTCGTGATCGCGCTTAAGGCTTTATAAGAAACGCGGAGATCGAGGTAAGTTAGCTTTTAACTTAATAGCAATCTATTGTGTATGTGTGCTAAGTAAATGAACTACAGTGTATGTATGTGTGTTATCATATATGTCATGCCATGCCAAATTATCACATAATTGTCTATTATACAGAATGTATTCTGTCATCAATTTTTATCTGTTACATAATATATTCTGTTATGTATTACTGTACATTACAAGTACGTCATGCTAAGTATGCCATTTATTACATGTATGTCAAGTTAGGGGTGGGCAGCGGGGCCCCGTTACCCGCTGCCCCGCCCCTGCATAGGGCGGGGCGGGTCATCCGCACCGTCAGGGCCGGGGTGGGGCCCCCCGGCTCGGAAAGGCTAACCCCAGCGGAGGTGGGGGACGGGGACGGACCCTCCCCGGTCCATTTTTCCCCCGCCCCGCCCCGCATCATATATAATATATATAAAATATATATTATATTATATATATATAAGTTTAAGTATAATTTAAGTGAAACGGCGCCGTTTCACTTAAGTTATACCCCTTACCCTTAACCCCCCCCCCCGGGTGTTCGAAAATCGAAACCCAGAAACTTCTTCAAACCCTTCTCCCGACTCCCTCCCCTCCCCTCCCCTCCGAAACCCCCAATCCCCTCCCCTCCGAGCCTAAGTCGCCGTGCCGCACGCCGTCCCTCCTCCCTTTGCCACGCCGGACGCACACCGAACGCACACCGGACACACGGTATTATTTTCTTAATTTTTCTCCGTTAAATTATATATATATATTTTGAGTTTTGATCCGAGATTGGAGGAAGGATGGGGTTGAATCGGAGATGGAGGATGGGATTTGTGGATTGTGTGCTGTGGATTCGTTGATTTGTCAAATTGTGTGATTGTTTCGGATTTCAAGCATTTTGGATGTTTCGGATTGCCCATTTTTGTTGTAAATTTCATTGAAATCCTAACCCCTAAATTTAGGGGTTAGGGTTTCAGATTGGGACCCTAAATTAAAATTTAGGGTCCCAATCCGAAACCCTAATTTTTTTTTAGGGGTTTCAATCATTGAAACCCCTAAATCAATTTAGGGTTTCGGATCGGGGTTCCAATCTGAAACCCTAAATTGATTTAGGGTTCAACCTAAATCAATTTAGGGTTTCGGATTGGGGTTCCAATCCCCAATCCGAAACCCTAATTTTTTTTAAGGGGTTTCAATCAATTTAGGGTTTCGGATTGGGGTTCCAATCCCCAATCCGAAACCCTAATTTTTTTAAGGGGTTTCAATGATTGAAACCCCTAAATCAATTTAGGGTTTCAGATTGGGGTTCCAATCCGAAACCCTAATTTTTTTTTAGGGATTTCATGGATTGAAACCCTTAAAAAAAAACCCTAAACTTGTTTGAGATAATAATCATATACATATATATATATATATATATATATATATATTTATATACATATATATAAATTTATGGAGTTGTGAAACTTGTTTGAGATAGTAATCATCATGGACGCACGGTATGATTTATTAGGGTTTTTGGCATCTTTCTTTTCTTGGCTAGGGTTTTTGCTCTTGAAAGTATGAAATTAAGTTTTTGGTAAATTTGTACTTTTTGATCTTTTTTATTTTTCATATTTTTTAAACATCTTTCAAGATTTTAAAAAATTAAAAAATATACCAATATACTAATATTAATGTCAGTAACTATTAAGAAAATAATTTTATAAAATTAAATATATGAAAAGTAAAAATGAGAGAACAAAACTATGAAGCATATTATCATTTTTTTTTGTTTTATTTAAAAGTTTTAAATAATTATAACTATTAGATAATTAAAATTTTAAAAAAATCAATTTGAAAATTATATAAAATCAAATATGGCCTTCATGAATGTCTTTTTTTATTCAATCATTTAAGTACATATCATTTAATTGAATGATATCATTGGGCGATGAAGACAATGATAATTTTTGGGTGATTAAAATTATGATAATTTTTTTTATTCAATCATTTAAGGACATATTCAATCATTTAAGTACATGTCATTTATTCAATCATTTAAGTACATATCATTCCCAATTACGAATTGAGAAAGTCTGAGTATTTTTAAATGATTGAATAAAATTATCATATGTACTATGGTAAAGTTTTATACTCATGACTCCACATGATATATATAACGTACACATGATTAACCTAAATTACCTTGGCCTATATATAAATGACACGAAATTAACCCCTACGCTTGCCAAAACTTAAAAAAGGGTAAAAAAGAGAAAAGAGAGAAGAATATAATGCCTATTAAAAAATGTCTATTAAAGTGGCCTATTAAAATAATGCCTATTAAAGTGGCCTATTAAAATAATGGCTATTAAAGATATGAAGCATCTCTCTTCGACTCTTCCTAATCAAATTATTTGGAATTGCTTATATGAGGTGTAAAAACTTATTATAGTGTAGCCATTCATATTATCATCATTATATATAAAAAGTACTTAATACATCAATAATAGTTATGTATGTAGTTTTTGCTGATTGTGTTGGATTGCACTTTGATTTTTTTTTTTTTTTTGTTGGAAAATCAGGAATGTCTTCGGATTTCAGTGATAGCTCGCCTTCCCCAGCCAACACCCCTATCCCAGAAACTAACCCTACTCCTACCCCTATAACGAGTACACCTTGCCCTGCTCCGAAGCCCACACAGGGCAAGAAACCTGTATCTATAGTTTGGCAACACTTTACCAAACTAGAGGGTGGGGACCCCAACAACCCACAAGCTAAATGTAATCACTGTGGAAAAATGTATGGATGTCACTATAGGAAACATGGTACATCCCAGCTGAAGGTCCATCTAGAGGAATAATGCAAGAAGAGTCCAATTTTAAAATCCTTAGTAGAGAAGGGCCAATCTAGACTAGATTTTAAAATGGCTGATGGGAGTACTGGGGCCGGGGGGCCAACATTGAAGGGGTATACGAAGTATAACCCCGATGAGTGTAGAAGGAAGTTAGCTCGTATGATTATCATGGACGAGCTGCCTTTTCAATTTGTGGAGGGTAAAGGGTTCCAAGAATTTGTCCAAGAGTTGGAACCCAGATTTGTACTTCCTTCTTGTCACACTGTGGCAAAGGATATTAAGAAGATGTACCTTCGTGATAAAGATGTTTTGAGGGGCCAACTCGCGGGTTTGGTAGTTTGCCTCACTACCGATACTTGGACTTCTATCCAAAATATGAATTACATGTCGTTGACTGTGCATTTTGTTGATGTTGATTGGGTTCTGCACAAAAAGATTATTAAATTTTGTCAAATAACTGATCATAAGGGTGAGATAATTGGGAAGGCATTGGAGGCCGCAATAAAGGAGTGAGGGTTGGAAAAGGTTTTGTCTGTGTCAGTTGATAATACGTCGTCTAATGATGTCGCATTGGGATATCTAAAGAATTATCTTAAAGATGCAAATAAGACATTTTTGGGTGGTGATTACTTGCATGTTAGATGTGCTGTACATATTTTGAATTTAATTGTGACTGAGGGGTTGAAAGATGTTGATGACTCGGTTGCACGAGTTAGAATGGCTGTGAAATGGGTGAGGTATTCTCCTTCTAGATTGGAGAAATTCAAAGTTGCTGCAAAGGCTGCGGGCATAACATCGAAGAAGGGTCTTTGTACTGATGTTCCTACCAGATGGAACTCAACCTTCTTAATGTTGGAGGCGGCCCAGGAATATAAGGCAGCCTTTCAATTATTTGGTGATGAAGACATCCAATATGTCAAATACTTTGATGAGCACGGAGGATCACAAAAGCCTAATGATGATGATTGGGTGGTAGTTTCTACTTTCGTTGATTTTCTTGGATTATTTTATGATGTCACGTTGAATATATCTGGTTCTTTGTACCCTACATCCCATGAGTTTTGTCAACAAATATGTAGGGTCAAAGAAGAATTAGAAGATATGCGTAGGGGTTCCAATGAAAGGATGAGGGGGATGACAGTGACCATGATGCTAAAATATGACAAGTATTGGGGAGATTTGACTAGAATGAATATTTTCTTATATGTGGCTGTTATTCTTGATCCCCGTCTGAAAGTTTCAAGCTTGTTATATGGGTTGGGACTTGTTCACGATCAGGTATGGACTGACATTATTGGTGAATTGGCCCGAGATACCCTGAAAAAATTGTTTGACGAGTTTATGGCAATTAAGGGTGGTACTACATCGAAGACACATACACGGTGGTACTACATCGAAGACACATACACTGACCCCAACTCCTTCTACAGACACCGTGACCGGGCCTCCTACAAAGAAGCGCAGAATGTCGTGGACTAAGACCCTCGCACAGAATCCCACACTAGTCCATCAATCTACGGAGGTCGTTTCTGAGTTAGACAACTATTTGTCAGTGGATATGGTCCAAGATGATGATGATCATTTCGATATATTAGGATGGTGGAAGAATGCCTCAAAGAAATATCCCATCATTTCTGAGATTGCCCGCTATATTTTGGTCATCCCTATTAGCACCGTTGCCTCAGAGTCAGCCTTTAGTACCGGAGGTCGTATATTGGATCCTTTCCGTAGTTCATTGTCTCCTACAACTGTAGAGGCATTGATATGCACACAGAGTTGGACGATAGGAAAGGATATTCATGTTCCGGATATTTTAGATTTTAAGGAGACCGATGAGAGTGGTGATCAGTCTGGATTTGGACCACCTGGTAATTATTTTTTATTTTTTTATTTTATTATTTTAATTATTTTATATTCATTTCCATTTCATCGTTATTAATTTTAATATTAATTTTTGTAGTAATACATGAGACGTCTAGCACCTCTACAACATAAAAATGTGCTCAAGCCCGGGCCGCTCCAACTGTCACACCCCTTGACTCAAAGACAAGCCACAGCTGACAAGCCTCTTTAGAATGATCAATTTTTATTGATTTGTAAAAATTTTGTATTCAATAATTTGTAATGTTGATACAATGTCCTTTGGACACTTTTATGTTTGTAATTTTGTAATTGTTTAGCCTTTCAATTTTGTAATAGCTTAGTTATTATTATTAGTTTATTACGTATTAGACTCTTAGACATAACACTTTTTTTTTCTTTTAATCTGGGTTTTAATTTTTTTTTTCTTTTTTACTTATAATTTTATGGGCTGAAAAATGAAAATGGCCTACAAGGTATTTTTGGGCCAAAAATACATACTTGTGGGCCATTTTGGCCCATTGCTGAGATTTCTGGGCCCAAAATGGCCCAGAAATTGCTTCTGGGCCTAAGGCCCAGAATGGGGGTGCGGGGGGCCGGACGGATTGCCCCCCACACCCGTACCCCGTCATGCGGGACGGGGTACCCCGCCCCCGCACACCGGAGGCGGGGGACGGGGGGGATTTTCCCCATCCGCCCCATGCGGGGGCGGGGTGGGGGTCTACCCTGCACCGTATGGTGCGGGTAGCACCCCTATGTCAAGTCATGTAATATTCACTATTGCAAGTATGTCATGTTAAATATGTTGTCTATTATATGTTATGCCATGTTACGAAATGTTTCTATCTCAAGTTGGTCATGTATTTTAAGTTATGTTCAAGTCACGTTATGTTACGTCAGGGCTTCAGTCCTTTCGTATTCCAGTCACGTTTCATCTTGATTACTTATGTATGGGGTCACAGCAATTGTGACGCATACACTACGTGAGACACAACAATTGTGACATGTAGAATACATGGGGCCACAACAACTGTGGAGTATGTATTTTTCATGTTAAGTCAAGTTTGTGTAGAATACATGGGGCCACAACAACTGTGGAGTATGTATTTACACGTAGAATACATGGGGCCACAACAACTGTGGAGTATGTATTTTTCATGTTAAGTCAAGTTTGTGTAAAATACATGGGGCCACAACAACTGTGGAGTATGTATTTTTCATGTTAAGTCAAGTTTCATAACAAGTTCATGATAAGTCAAGTTTCAGATCAAGTTCATGTCAAGTCAAGTTCAGTTCATGTTTCAATTTAAGTTATGTCAATTATGCTATGTTGTATGCTAAGTTATACTTTAATTACTTATGAATTTGATTATGCATTTATGCTTTTACTGTCATCCATGCATCATTAGCCCGTGTGGAAGTTTTTTGTTAACTTGCTGATATTTGTAATCAAATCTCAATGTGGTAGTCCCAACTACCATTCCCCCCAAATGGTAGATCTTGTTACAGGATCTGAAGGAGAATCAGGAGCTGACCAACTAGACACAGTCGACTGAACGACGATGTGTCGTTAATGTTAATATAGTAGTTAAATTACTACTTATACGATGGAGTTGCATCTCCAGTACTTTTGGATCATAACTATTTTGGACTAGTGTTGTGATCTTAGTTGTTCAATAGGTTTTTATGTATGAAGTATGTTTTAAGCATTTGAGATATTTTCAATTTGGTGCATAGTATTGCTAAAGAAAAAAAAATTATCCACTGCGAATATTGCATATTGTTATATGCATATTAGGAACATTGCATCTTATATGTCATGAACGGGGGTAGGTAACCTTGTGTTGCATGTCTCGAAGCTTCAAATGTCCGTTCGATCCTAAACGGAATTTGGGGGCGTCACACCTTATACCTCGGGATGTTTACCTGCGGAGTTTGCCTCCCATTTTGTCGCCTCATCTGGGAGGTTCTCCACTACTTGGAGTTGGCTCCTGCCCAGCTTATCCTAAATGGATGGATATTGTTGATGTCCAATTGTGTGATTGCCACGAAGGCACTCTGCCGGGTCGGGGAGGTGTACCCCTACCTAATGGCTTGGGAGTTTTTGTCGGTGTACTGAATCAATCGCCATCCAGACAACATGTGTGGGTTCCAAGCTAGGTTCCTGGTTTGAAGAATTGCAACATTGGAGTCTCACTACTCAAGCATAAAGGACCACACAAAGAAGTTCTTTTTCGTCTTTGGTTCTGGTTAGGAGTTTCCCGAAGAAGAGCAGGCTCAGGGGGAGTTTCCCATCTAGGCCAATTGGGGGCTTCTCCCCACTACGTAGAGCATGAATATTTAGTTGACCCCGGAGGAGGAGGCTCGTGTCAAGAAGGTGGTTGACTGGGCTCGGAAGCACGAGTATGATTTGAACATCAACATCGCACTCTTAGATCCTAGCATGCGGGAGTATTACCGGTTGCCGAGTGGCTCACCCCACAACATGCATACGTCCCCTGCCCAAGGATCGAAGAGGTCGGTAGAGCCATCCCAGCAAGTTGCTAGGTGATCGAAAGCTTGCCACGACTCCTTTCCCGGCTCCTCAAGTGGGGCCGGCCCTTAGAGCCGCCCTCACAACGGCGGGGAGCATGCCGAACCCTTCACTGTTAGAGTATTTCCTCCCCCCACCTGGAGGAGGACGACTTCATATCTTGCCAAGCCACACGACAGGGCATGCGTATCTTTCTCATCAGCCCCTCGGCCTGTTGCCAGGCCATCTTCTCCCACTGGCTCTCAACAGGCCCCGTTGAGCCTCTGCTTCTAGTTTTGGAGGAAGAGGATGACTCAACTTTTTAGGTAGCCTTTCTTGAGTCTTTTGCCTACTTTCCCTCGCAGGTGCCAGGCGATGGGGGGAGGTTCGAATCATTCGAGGACACGTTGAGGAAGGAACTCACCCACGACAGCACAGGAGCAGTCGATGCAATAGACTAGGGAGAGGGAGGAAGAAGAAGAAGAGAGAGAAAGAGAGGAAGAAGAAAGAGAAGAAGAAGAAGAAATCGAGGAAAAAGGAAGAGAAGGAGAAGAAGAAGGATAAGAGAAGGGAGAGTACGGGGATGTAGACGAGTCCAGGGAGCGGTTCTTCAAAGGTAGGGGGAGAGCTCGTCAACGAGATCCTCCGATTCTTCTTCTGGATCTGGGTCTTGTCGTAATGAGGAATCCCCAATTCGGTCCTCTTCTGTTGTCGAACTGAGCGACAACGAGCATTCTGAGGGATTGGGGCCGGACGACCGTCACAATTTTCTTGTTGGGTTGCCCCTTGGGGGTTTGCAGCTGCGTTGCTTTTTAGAACTACTGGTGCATGAGTGGCAAGAACATTGGGAGTGGGCCACCCATAGCCTCTAGGTCCTGCCAGCTCCCCTCCTGGGGTTGGGATCGGGGCGAAGCAGAGCCTTGAATCGGAGATGGAGAGAGCCCATACGGCTGCTATCGAGCGGATGGCTCAAAAATTGCTGCAAGTTGGGCCCTCGAGCTCCCCCCTCCCCCCCTCCCCAATTTTTATTGTTTCCCTCCCTTCACTTGTTTGTTCTGCCTATGTTTCGCAGGCAGTCGACCAGATTGCCTCTATGGTTGGCGATGAGGTTGGGGAATTATTCGAGGCCAATAGCCAATTGGCTTCTTTGGTCCGTCTCGAGTATTTCAAGCTTTGACAGATGAGGCGGAGGAACGAAGAGCTCGAGACCAACCGCAACGAGTGGGTCAGGGAGATCAATGAGTTGCTGGAGCGCATCGGTTGGATGGAAGGGGAGGTTGCTAGGCGGGATCGCTACAAGGTGAACTTAAGGTAGGAGCTTGACATCGCCATGGAGAACGTGTCTTAATTGTAATAGGCAGTTGGCGGATGAGCATGATGTTGTCCTGCAAAGGTTGAATGCCCAGGAGATTGGATGGGCTCAGGACCAAGCCGTGCTGAGACAGCTTTGTCAAGATCATACTAAGGCTCGAGAATAACGTCCGCAGCTGTTGTCCTCGAGTTTTGTGAGCCAGGAAAAGGTTTGGGCTCTGAGGGTAGAGCTTGAGCAGACCGAGGTAAAGGTGAAACAGAAGGTGTTTGAAAAGAACAAGACTCTCTTGTCGCAAGATCTCTCCATCATCAAGCTGAAATCCACTCTAGAGAGTATCCGTCGCAATGCAGCGGAGATCAGGGCTCGTATCCAAAATTGTAACGCCATATGAGACACAGCCTAGTCGTTCGACTATCGGGAAGGCCTCGAATGAATGCAGAAGCATTGGCTGGAGTTCCCTAATGAGGACTTGCACAAAATGAATTTGCAGTCACTCAAGCCGAACCCCGAGACTTGGGCCTTCTGCAAGAACATTGGGAGGCTCGGGTACCCCCCCTTTCCTCCCAGTGGTTCGACCCTACCCCTTCCTTAACAGGCTCAATGTCTGTTTTATTTGTTGTATTTTTTTAATATATCCTCTTTGTACAGATCGCTCTTATTGATGAGAATGTTTATTTCAACAACTTTTCGCTTGCTTTATTCTACAAGCCTTAGGAATTTCATGGGGCGAGCCTGCCCTTACCAGCCTAATCGGCTGGACCCATCATCTAGATCGGGTGGGGGTTGTTCAATTCGTTTTTTGGTCTAGGGACTCGACTCCGTTGGGTGGAGGTCTGCCAGTTTAGGGATTTGGATTTATCCCACAGCTTTGATTGGAGTAAGTCTAAGAACTTGGCGAGTCTAGGGACTCCATTTCATTGGCGGGGGTTTGCCAGTTTAGAGACTTGGCCTTACCATTGAGGTGAGTCTAGGAACTTGAATTCGTTGGGCGGGGGTCTTCAAGTCTAGGGACTCGGCCTTATCCCATGACTTTGATTGGGGCGAGTCTAGGAACTCAACTTCGTTAGGCAGGGGTCTGCTAGTCTAGGGACTCGGCCTTACCTTGCGGCTTTGATTGGGGGCGAGTCTAGGGACTTGACTTCTTTGGGAGGGGGTTTGTCGGTCTAGAGACTTAGCTTTACCCTACGGCTTTGATTCAGGCTAGTCTAATGATTTGATTTCATGGGAAGGGGGCTTGCCGGTCTAGGGACTCGGCCTTACCCTGAGGGTTGATGGGTGCGAGTCTAGGGACTCGACTTCGTTGGGTGGGGGTCGGCTGGTTTAGGGAGTTACCTTATGGGAGGGAGAGGGCGGAGAGCGTTTCCCCTGTGGGAGTCCAGACAGTAGTTCAATATGTCCACAAGATGCTCGGGAGCTCATCTACTCAGGCTCCTTTATGTATCTCCAACTTCTTCTTAAGGGTAGAGAGGAGGTCTTGTTGGTTGCTTCAGCCTGGCCGTCGGCTCGGCTTGCGGATGTCCAGCGATGAGTACTTCACTTTGATTCAGAGCTCTGCACACCAGTCTCTGTAAAGTTGGCAGTTGAATTGCTTCCCGTTGTCTGAAACAAAGGCATGGGGTATGCTGAATTTGCAAATGTTTGACTTTCAGAGGAACTTCGTGACGATCCGTGAGGTGATGCTTGCCAGGGGCTCGGCCTCGACCCACTTTGTAAAGTAGTCGACCACCACGATTACGAACCTGGCTCATCCTCTGGCTATTTGGAACGGGCCGATCAGATCAAGACTGATGGCTTGCAAAATTTCATATTGCAGATTTTACAAGTTCGCTCGAGCGGAGGCTCTTGGCCGCTCGAGCGAATTCAGGCAGATTCAAACGCTCGACTGCCGCTCGACAGGGAGCTCGAGCAGGTTGCTGAAAAACGAAGATCGCTCGAGCGGAGACATTGGCCGCTCGAGCGAAATCAGGCAGAGTCGAACGCTCGATGTGCGCTCGATAGGACGCTCGAGCGAAATCAGGCAGAGTCGAACGCTCAACGCGCGCTCGACATCCCGCTCGAGCGAACATCGTATTTTGACATATTTTAGGTTTTCCGCCGTGGGACCATATAAAAGGCCATTCTTCACTCTAGAGCTGCGGTTTTTGACTAGAGAACACTCTTTGGGAGAGAAAAACATAACTAGAGGGATTCAAATCATTTGTTTTGGAGACGGAATTCCAATTTATTGCACGTACGTTGGATTCATACACGAGCACGGACGGGAGAAAGGCGTTGAATCGTTCTCTTGAGCTTTTGACGACCAGTTGAGGCTGCAAGGAGGATTTTTCAGTGTTTATTTTCTTCTTCCCATCTTCTCAGAACAATTATGGTGAATTCGTTTATGTTGAATTCCAATTCTAGTATGAGCTAAATTTTCTTCTTTCTAGGAAAACGATGTAACCTAATTCCGAACTATGCTTGTTTGTCCATGCTAATTTAATGCAATTCTCTATTTGTTTATCTGATTTATTCTGAGTTTAATGCTTCTAATTAACTGGCCATTGATTAGATGATTATTAATCTTGTGATTTGCTATCGAAAGAGGGAATCATAGGGTAGATCTTGGATATTTCAGCATAGGTAAGTATAGAGATCGAAAGACTTGTATGAACCTGTGTAGTAATTAAATCATTGGTCTTATTGCGTTCTTGATTATTTAATTTGCATACTCTTGTGTGAATTGATAAACTAG